>NC_067479.1:36906023-37213190 GCF_947179515.1 Apodemus sylvaticus | reverse complement strand
TTAGTTAATGTGATTAGACCATCTCTGAAGTGAATTAAGTGTGGAAGAGATACGTTCCTATTTCACATATGATGGGAGAGAAATAATATTTCTGATTATTCACTAAAAGTGGGTAGCTCCTGGTTTTGTACAAATACAACTTGATAGTAAACTTGTTTGGAGGAACCCTAATAGTAGGTTTATATCTAAATGAAAACAAGGTTAAAAATGGAGTCTTAACCTCTCTAAAGTAAATGCTCTAAGAAAAAGAAAGGTAGGGGCAGGAAAAAAAGATTTAAAAAAAGAAAAGAAAAGAAAGGAAAGGAAAGGAAAGGAAAGGAAAGGAAAGGAAAGGAAAGGAAAGGAAAGGAAAGGAAGGAATGTCAAATAAGGGAAACATTCTCAACTCTGGTTAGAATAAGAGGACTCTATGATCATTATGATAAGTGATGAAGAGATATGTGACTAGATGATTGACCTTAGCTGCTGACACTCTGGTGCTATGATAGATTTCCTTTTGTTTGCCATGGAAAGGTGAATGAGGGCAGAGCAAAAAGAATCAAATAACCTTAGTAGGACGCTGCTCTATTAGGCACAAGCATTTGGGAGTAAGGAGCTACCTTAACATCATAAATAGCACTGATGGGATTTAGACAAGCACTAAATAATCTCTTAAGTATGAACAGGCACTTTCTATATATCTATTATAAGATCTATTATTCTGCACCCATCTTTCTATTATCATGTGTTTTGGTAACATGTTAAACTTCTGTGTAACTTACTGGATTTTTATGTATATGATAGTATTTTAAGTAGCAATGCATGACCAGGAGCACTGACAGATCCCTATCTATTAAAACAGCAGATGAGTAAAACTCCTAACACATTGTGTTAGAGCACAGTATAATTATTGAGACATTTGAGTTTCCTACCTCTGTGTCCTTCACTTCCTGTCCATTCTTCAGACAGTCATCAAATGTCTTTCTTTTGAAACAATTATATTTCTAATGTTCATGACAAACTAATTCACTTTAGAAAAAAGTACATGACAGTACACTATCAGAAGTCATGACTTCCTTTTCTGGCTCTAATTTTGTCTTTTGTTTTATATTTTTCAGGTAAAGAAAGTATATTGATTTGTACCCCCATTCTTTTGCAGGGATCTTCATTGTCTTTGTATTAGTTGTTCACACAAATGAATTCAGTGATTCAAACAAGAGATACATTAGATATCATATGACTATATAGATATAGAAGACATTGAGAATGTTTATTTAGGCTGCTGAAATGAATTAAATAGGTAATCTCAGTTTATTAAAATAGATATAAAGGAATATGCAAGACAAAATGAGTATAAAAACTGATATATCAAAATGTACTGATTAATAGTATGCCTTTTAAAGACATATTTCAGTTATTCAAGCTTTTGGATCTAAATATAATAAAACAATAACTGGATAAATTATATATTAAAACAAAGGATTAATGAGTAAATTATATATAGTAATTATATATGCATATGTATGCAAGTGTTCAAATGTATGTGGAATATATTTATCTGTAAAGTTGAAAATACTTAGAACTGAGAGTGAAAAACTAACTACTAATCATATTTTTTCTATTTTTGATTTCTATACTGATATAAATAATCTTCATAATATATTGAAAAAAGTACACCAGTGCATATCTGTTCATACACATTAGTTATTAAATGTAATACAGTGGAAAGCTTTTCTACATGACATATGAGAGTTATAAAGGATGATGCAAAGAAGATTAGGTTGAGTTAAAATATTAATTAAATTAACATGAAACAGGTAGGTACAGATCTTTACCCCTTTCTTTCTGTAAAACAATAAAACAAAGTTTGACAGGATTTAATGTATGTTTTTTATGTCTATTTTTCTTGTGTATATTTTTTTCTGTTGTTCATTCAGTTGGATGGGTAGAAGTTAAGAAGAACCTAACAGGAGTGGCTGAAGAAGAAACCATAATTAGAATATAGTGTATAAAAAAAATCTTTCCTTTAAAAACTAAATAAAAAAGAAAAAATTAAAAATATTAATGCATAATTGAACTACATTTGTTCATAGATATCTTCTGTTCTTTGTCTATTACCAACTCTTTTTAAGTTGATAATAATTTAGATATCTCAATTTTCTTGAAAATGACAAAGTAACATGTATTCTTAAGTGAAAATTTAATTATAGTTATTACTATATCAATTTCTTTATCTCTTTATTAAAATCAGAGCCTTGCTCCATAGGTGATGTTACTGACTTCCAAATCTGGGTATTTTAAATAGTGAAATAATTCGAAACAAATGTGAAATATTGACTGTATATATACTATATTGTATATTAGATACAATACATACAAAATGATGATATTAAATATATTATAATTCTCAATCTTCTAAAAATTGAAATAAAATTAATTGGAGAATGAAAAAGGCTAGAAAAAATGTGCATGAAGACAGATTGACAATAAATTCACAAGCTCTAAGAGGCACAGGTGTAGAAATTTTTGAAGACTAAGATTGAGATAGCAGATGGAATTGTAATTTAAAATGTCAGCATTGGGCTAATATCCACTTATCAGTGAGTGCATACCATATGTGTTCCTTTGTGACTGAGTTACCACACTCAGGATGACACTCTCTAGTTACATCCTTTGCGTAAGAATTTCACGAATCCATCATTCTTAATAGCTGAATAGCACTCTATTGTGTAAATATACCACACTTTCTGTATCTATGCCTCTGTTGAAGGACATCTGGATATTCTCTCCAGCTTCTGGATATTGTAAATAAGACTGCTATGGAAATAGTGGAGCATGTGTCCCTATTACATGTTGGATCAGCTTCTGGATATATACGCTGGTGTGGTATGGCTGGGTTCTCAGGTAGTACTATGTCCAATTTTCCGAGGAGCCACTAAATGATTTCCAGAGTGGTTGTACCAGCTTGCAATCTGAATACCCAAGATACAATTCACAGACCACATGAAGCTCAAGAAGAAGTAAGAACAATATGTGGGTCATTCTGTTATTCTAGAAGGGGAATAAAATACTCACAGTAGCAAATATGTAGATAAAGTGTAGAGCAGATACTTAAGGAAAGGCCATCCAGAAACTGAACCACCTTGGGATTAATCTCATATACAGTCACCAAACATATACACTAATGTGGATGCCAAAAAATGATTGATGATGGGAGACTGATATGGTTGTCTCCTGAGAGGCCCTGACAGAGCCTTACAAATGCATAGGCAGATGCTCACATCCAACCATTGGACTAAGTGTGGGGTTCCCCAATGGAGGAATTAGAGAAAGGAACTTAAGGGGTTTGCAACCTCATAGGAAGAACAACAGCATCAACCAAACATCCCCCAGAGCTCCCAGGGACTAAGCCATCAACCAAGGAGTACACATGTCTCTAGCTGCATATGTAGCAGAGGATTGCCTTGTCAGGCATCAGTGGGAGGAGAGGTTGTTGGTCCTATGAACACTTTCATAGATGCCCCAATGTAGGGGCATCGAGGGTGGGAGGTGGGAGTGAGGTGGGTAGAGGACCATCCTCGTAGAAGTAGGGGGAGAGAGAGGAAGGAACCCCACACTCTTCCTCTGTGCACATATGTTGCAGATGTGCAGCTTAATCTTTATGTAGGTCCTGAACTGGGGAAGGAGCTATCCTTAAACCTATCGCCTGTCTGTAGATGCATTCCTCTACTTTGGCTGTCTTGTGTGGATTCTGTGAGAGAAGAAGAACCTATCCCTGAGAGACTTGATGTGCCATAATGGCAGAATATCCAAGAAAGGCTGCCACTATCTCAGAGGAGAAAGGATGGGGGAAGTGGGAGAGGTGAAGCCCTAGAGTGTAACAGTGATCCAGAGGTAAAGTGAATAAATAAAGAACAAAGAAAGAAGTTTAAGGATGCTTACATGGAAATGAATTATTCAGATAAGGTTGTATGTAGTTAAAGACACATGTCCTGGTATACTAGTACAGGTAAATTTGTAAATATATTTATTTTTCTTGGAATTTGTTAAATATTCTGCTATGTTGTGAGCTGCTTTTATTAAATAGAACTTATTTTTTCTTATTTTTGAAAATATTTAGGAATATTATTCATTGAAATTCAATTTTACTGAATAACTATGTAAGAGCTTTAATATGAATCTGCATATGGTGAATGGAGTACCTCCACTTAGGTGTGTAGAATTCAGCATCAATAACAGGTAACTTTCCTGTAAGGTTCTTCACAATGTATTTAGAGACAAGCTATGTCAATGAACTTGGAGATTTCCTATTTTCTAGACTGTTTGCACAAAACCTTTCCAGAATGCTTTGGTCTTCACTACAGGACCCAACTCCTTGAATATTGATATAGGTTTAATTGACCAAGATTGAATGTCTATATGATTTCTGATATCCAAATTCAACTATTCATGCTGATGTAGTAGCTCCTTTCCCACCAAGCCATCTCTCAGATTGAATGAGATATATATCTTATATATATATATATAATGTGGATAATACAGATTAACTATGTCAAATGTAACATTAATGTTAATTTTAGTGAAATAACACAGACATGTTATCTCTCTTATTTTCCTACATGGCTTTTAAATTTGATATTCACTTCCTTTTGGTTTGATGCACTACTTAGCAAGCATTCTTTGTTTTTTATCATCTTACTCGCCTATATGTTTCATATTTTATGAAATATTGTTCATGATATGCTATTGATATAGCAGCATAAACTAGGTAGGTAGCATTACAAGATCTTACAACAAGATGCTTAATTTGGAAAAAATTGTTTTAGAATGGAATACCTTATGAATTATAGTAAGTTTTGGAATAAAAATCACTTATATTCAGGTGTATATATGAATGTGTGTGTACTTGTGAATCATTTTCTATAACTGTATTGCTCAAGGAGCTAGGTATGAGAGGGAAGTGATAATGGCAACCACTAAGAAGTAAGACTTCTCAGATACTATCACTTTAGTGTGAAAATTGTTAGCTTAATTATTCTAAAATCCTAATCACATTTGCAGGCTAATTTCCACAAGTGAATCTATTCAAGTACTACATACCTTATACCATTGAATCACTAATGATATAAAAGTCATAAGTGAAAAACTCCAACAATAGGAGGGAAAATAATCAAACTTATGACTGAAATCAGTGAAGTAGAAAAAAATACAACTATACAAAGAATCAACAAAACCAGGAGCTGGTTCTTTGATAAAATCAACCAGATAGATAAGTCCTTAGCCATAGTAACCAGAGTGCACAGAGACAGTATCTAGATGTTTTGGGTTACAAGCTTTTTGCTTTTTGTATTTTCTTTCACTGTTGAGTCAATGGTTTCTATTGTATCTTCTGCATCTGAGATTCTTTCTTCCATCTATTGTATTCTGTTGTTGATATTTGCATCTATGGCCCCTGATTTATTCCCAAGGTTTTGTATCTCCAAAATTGCCTCCCTTTGTGATTTCTTAGTTGTCTCTACTTCTGTTTTTAGATACGGAGAAAGAGGAACACTCCTCCACTGCTGGTGGGATTGTAAGATAGTACAACAACTCTGGAAATCAGTCTGGCAGTTTCTCAGAAAACTGGGCATGACACTCCCAGAGGACCCTGCCTTACCACTCCTAGGCATATACCCAGAGGATTCCCTTGGCATGCAATAAGGATACATCCTCCACTATGTTCATAGCAGCCCTATTTATAATAGCCAGAAGCCGTAAAGAACCCAGATGTCCCGCAATGGAGGAATGGATACAGAAAATGTAGTATATTTACACAATGGAATACTACTCAGGAATTAAAAACAACGAATTCATGAAATTCTTGGCAAATGGTTGTATTTGGAAAATATTATACTAAGTGAGGTAACCCAATCACAAAATACAATCACTGATAAGTAGATATTAGCTCAGAAACTCTGAATACCCATGACACAATTCACATATCAAATGACTCCCAAGAAGAAGGAAGGAGAGGTTCCTGATCTTGAAAAGGCTTGTTCCAGCATTGTAGGGGAGCACCAGGACAGAGAAGTAGGAGGGGGTTGATAGGAGAATGGGTGAAGGGAAGAGAGTTTAGGGAACTTATGGGGAGGGGAGAACCTGGAAAGGGAAAATCTTTTAGAATGTAAACAAAGAATATAGAAAATAAAAATTATAATAAAAACATGTATACATACATATACATATGTAACATACACATATATAAGCAAAAAAACCCCAAATAAATATTATACAACCTTAAAAATAAAAGAGACAGTATCTAAATCAACAAAATCAGAAAGGAAAAGGAAGTCATAATAACAGAAACTGAGGAAATTCAAAAAAAATCATCAGATCCTACTACAAAGCCTATGCTCAACAAAACTGGACATTCTGGACGAAGTGATTTTAATGTAGACCAAACAATGCACTGTTCACTGTATAGAACCTATTTTTTTTATTTTAATTATGGAAGTGGATGAAAAATGTAAATAAACCTCCTTCTTAGAATATGACTATTGTAATGTTAAATCCTTGAACCTGGAGCAAGTATCTTGAATAAGATACATATTTGTCTCACTTTCTTTATTATTATAGTGTGGGTGAAAACTTTCACCTACTTCATAGACCCAGTATGCAAATTATCATCATGGAATACAATAAGACTAGAGTTTGTATCACAAATTACAAGCTTTATCTTACATATTCAGTTTTGTGTGGAATTTCTAATTGCATGTTATTTGGGTTTTTAATCCTTAAATGCCATTTTCTTCATAATGCTATCACTGAGAACTCTGGAAAAGCACCTTGCCTTCTGCTCTCTATTTCCTTTGTCAATTTAATTTTTTTTTCTTTTCAGGATTTAGGGTCTCATATCACTATAATCTCATAAGTGCATTCATATTAGACAAGTCAGTGCTGCAATGTTGTTGTGGTCAACTTGCCACCAGAACTGAAAACATTTTTTTTGTTATGAGCAAATTAACAATTTAAAAATTATTGAAATTTAAATTTTCTATTCTCCTGTAAAGAATAAATAGAAACTATAGAGACTAAATAGAAATTGTTGCTGATACAAGAGAATTAGGGATAAATTAAAAGCTTTTATAGTTTGAATTTTAAATGTGTATGAACTGTACTAGAAACATAAAACAATAATACAGAAATTGCATGACTGATGGTATATAATGGGACAATTGCTAGTTTTTATGTAAATTTACAAAATTATCACATTTAATATATTATTTTCATTTTAGTTGTGTTTTATTGTCAAAGATTAATTTGCATAAATACTACATACAGACCTATTCTATAGTATCAATTGTGTTTTGTTCTGTTTTCTGAAATTGACTCTTGTCTTAAAAAACAGTGCAGAATGACCTGTAGCTGCTGACAGGAAGGATTTAAGATGGAAAATCTTTCCACTAAGCAGTAAACTATGCTAGACCAAATCAAGAGACAGTCATATTTTTAAAATGCCTATCTTTCCCAGCATGCAATAAGGACACATGCTCCATTATGTTCATAGCAGCCCTATTTGTAGTAGCCAGAAGCTGGAAAGAATCCAGGTGTCCCTCAACAGAGAAATGGATACAAAATTGTGTATATTTACACAATGGAGTACTATTCCTCCTTCAGAAACAATGAATTCATGAAATTCTTAGACAAATGGATGGAGCTGGAGAACATCATACTAAGTGAGGCAACCCAGTCTCAAAAGATCAATCATGGTATGCACTCACTGATAAGTGGATATTAGCCTAGAAATGTGGAATACCCAAGACACAATCCACATATTAAATGATGTCCGAGAGCAACGGAGGAGTGGCCCCTGGTTCTGGAAAGACTCAGTGCAGCAGTATAGGGCAATACCAGAACAGGGAAGTGGGAAGGGGTGGATGGGGGAAACAGGGGGAGGGAAGAAGGCTTATGGGACTTTTGAGGAGTGGGGAGCCAGGAAAGGGGAAATTATTTGAAGTGTAAATAAAAAATATATCGAATTAAAAAATGCCTATCTTGCAATCTTTACATAGAAAATGAAATTTGGTAAAAGTAACTTGTTTGTGCTTTGAAGTCCCTTGGCTTATACTTTAATCAACTTTGCCCTTCTAAACAGACATCACATCACCTTGAAATGCAGGCCAGCTGCTTTTGATGCCCTGACTACACCTGTGGTGGCTTCACTGCCTTGAAACTACAGATGCATAACACGCACGTATTATATACTTTCTTATATCTTTTCTTCTCTGTCTGAATTGCTTATTGTATTTGCTTAATGCATGAATGCATTGCTCTCCTTGTCCTATACATCTACTATGGTATATATAGCGACACTTGGATTTCCTTCTGAGAAACAGTTTTTACCCTTTCCTGAGAGCCTTAAAAGAAGACAATTGAAATGAACACCATCAGAATTACCAACAAGTGAATTTCTCTGAAGACAGAACCCATCAGAGGGTATAGGTACAAAATATGTACTGCGGGTCAATGAAACATTTAACTCTCATCCGTCCATTTTTCTGAATGAAAACTAAAGTCAACTCCATCCCTTGTGTGACAAATTTTTATGTTTTAAAATTAAGAGAAGGTAGGTTTCTTATCTTAACGTTGGGGCTGATATTTATTAGGCTTTTAACAGAATGATATTTGGGTACTGATATTATATTAGGCTGCAAAGCATTTTCACTTAAAAGATGAGCATTAATTTTGTATCAATTTAACTGCAAATGATTAGAAAAGCTCTATATCTAAATGAAATTATCATATAGAGAGTTTAAATAAAGCAATATCAGGAATACAGATTTGTATTATATCATTATATGCAGTAAACTATATGCAAGTAGTTTAGACATTGCTTTATTACAATTTATTATGCTTTTATCTTATCTTTTTTTTAATAGTCTAACCTACATTGCTTTTAAAATTGAAAGGTAAAAGCAACTAGAACACATATGCTTACTTACTTTATAGTCTCAAAAATGTATCTTGACTCTATCAAGAATTTATATTTATTTTAAAGTAATAGCTTTATATTATCTGAATGAATTTTAATAAAAATCTTCATAAGCTGCACACTTCATCATTCTTAAATCCTTCTAACTTTAAAAACGCTTCTTTTATTTTCTATTATTTTATCTACATTTTTGTTTTTGTTGCTTTTTCAAATGTTATGGAATGTTCTATAATGATAGTTAAGAACTGTCAGGGTACCACTATATGAAATAAATATTTAAATACTATAATATTTATGTGAAAGAAAATCAACAGACTTCTATGAAACAATATTTCTTTACAAAATTCTCCATCTCCTTTATTAAGACATCTATGCTACTCTATCTTTGTTCTTCAATACAGTTTGGGAACTGAATTCCCCAGTGGTTAAATAACATGCCTGAATTGAACACTGTTTTTCACACTGTTATGTACTATTGGGTAAGGGCTGTAGTGCAAAAAGGCTTTTCTTTCATAATTTGCCAAACATAACTTGATCTGTGCAGACAGACCAAACCCTAGCACATGGGTACCCTCATTTATCTAGTGTCCTACAAGCAGCAATGTTCTCCGCTCTTTGTCCTTCTCCAATAAATCACTGTCCAAAGTTTCCTGCCAGACTTTTCTTAAAAGAAAAAGGCTTCACTTCCACCTAAGACTAATAGAGGTGAAACATCCCAAGTAACTACTGAGAGCCAAATTAGATCTTATAGGTCAACCGTCTTCCTCCTAACCCATATGGACCTTACTTAGTCCATAGTTGCACAGGGAAGCAGCTAAACTTGAACTTTGAAACCTTTACAGGAATCTGTCACCTAATTATAAATTTATTTATAAAGTACATGATTGATTCATTTTACTAACATTCATGCATTAGCAACAGCATTCTTTTATTTTAAAACCAAATTGATTCTTTGATACATAGGTTGCTTATGGCTAACCTGGAATATCTCAAATATTAACTTTTCCCTAAATACCCAATATATGCTAAGCATAACTCTATTAGAGACTCTGTCTTTGTGAGCCATTTGTGATTGATTAATCACAAATTGTCTCCTTTTAGTCAAATATTATTCCGAATTTATTAGCATTTATACTTGCCATGGGGACAGAGGTCGCAGGTGGTTCAGAAGGGAAGCCAGGAACTAGAGGCCAGGAATTTGAGAAGAAAAAGTTGCTATTCCGGGTCCCATTTTAACTTCTTTAACTGCTTTGAAGCTGTATAGGAAACTGAGAGGATGGACCTCAATACCTCCTGTTTTAACGAATTGGATTGACCAATTATCAGTCTCCCTGTGCCTGTTTCTGCCTTTGGTCCTTAAAAAGGTCCAAAGACCACCAGCTTGCTTTCTTTTCTTTTCTTTTCTTTTCTTTTCTTTTCTTTTCTTTTCTTTTCTTTTCTTTTCTTTTCTTTTCTTTTCTTTTCTTTTCTTTTCTTTTCTTTTAATCTGTTCTGTTCTGTTCTGTTCTCTTCTCTTTTCTTCTCTTCTCTCTCTCTTCCTTTTCATTAAGCTTCCAACAACGAAATACTTATTTCTAATTCTCTTCCTTGAAGCTTTGTGAATTTTATCTTTTAAATTCACCAGACAACAATCATAATCATGCTGAATCAATGGTAGTTTTGTGCAACCAACAGAGTCTAATACACTAAACCCCAATTTAAAAATTCACCCAAGACATGAGAAAAGCACCATTGTTCTCAAAGGTAACCCTTAAAATATTCAGGATCATATACATGCACATGGAAACAGATTATTATATAAGCTGTATAGTTCTAAGATCATCTCAGTGATTCAAATCCACATCTGTCTAAATATCATATATAAATTATTTATAATTAGTATGAATTATATAAATTATTAATATTTGATTAAAACTGTCATTCAATTATTATACTTTAAATATTCTTCAAATTGTTGATGATATATAATGCAATATTTTCCACAGAAGACATCTCCACTCTCTGTCTCTTATAACCTTCCCATTTTCTCTCCCGCGGTGTTTCCTGATATTTATGTTTCTGGTTGTGCTGGAGATGAGCCAGCTGAAGTTATTATTGTCACAATCCTAAGTGGATACAGAGGAAGGAAAGAGTTGTGAGGAAATAGTATAAATGTAGTATTCATAAAAGCAGCTTTGAGAAAACCACAATATTATTATTACAGTTACAATAAAAGATAATTAGTGTATTCTCTGCTTGATGCACTATTTCCTCCCAAATAATCAACACCTGATTAAAAGAAAAAACATCTCTGTACATAGAATACTTGTGTGTGCATTTTTTCCATGTACCACTCATCAAAGTTTTATATATTGCATTTTCTCTCTGTCTCTTTTCTAGGTATCTATTCAATCTAGGTATCTCAATTATTATATATTCCCATTGTTTCATTACTATAACCTATTGCTTCTGACCCCTGTTCTCTCTATGCCTGAAATCTAGTCATTCCTCTTCTGCTAAACTCTTCTCATGATGCTGCAACTCAGTCCGTTTTATAAAAAACAGTGAGAATGGAGTCTAGTCCTAGTCTGCTCATTTCTGTATAGATATCCTTCAGACTATTCTGAAACTGAAATTATTCATAGTACTTTTGGCTTCTTGGTCTTTCCTTGTTATTAGCTAGTCTGTCAGAAGTAAAAGTTTACAGAGGTAGAGCAGGGAAGAGACTTTCAGAAGTCTGCAGGAAGAGACTGCATTCCTCTGATTTGTTTATTCTACATTTTTTAACGTGAGTTGAAATTACATAAGGAAATATAAAAAGGTCAGAAGAAATGAATTTTTTCCCAAAAATATAAGTTTTATTAATAATATTTGGATTTTAAATTTTTAATTTTCTTTGATTTTTATTCTACTAGCAAGATATTTTTAACTAGAATATTTCTTATGGTTTTTTTGTTTGGTTTTTGCTTTATATACTTTAATCCTTGTCTACAGTCCAGTCTTTGTCCCTCTCCTGATCTGCCCTCTGACTGTGCCTCATCCCATACCTCCCCCCACCACCACAGTCTCCAAGAAGATGTTCCTCTCAATAGACTTCCCCACAGTTCACTGGAATATTTTAGCTAGAATATTTAACTAGGTATCTAGTATTTTCTCACAGAAAATATAAGTACAGTAAAATGTATTATAAATTGTCCAGGATTTCCATGGCTTAATCTTCAATAATATATGTCATATATTTTAAAAATATGTAAGGTAAATTATCTTCTGGAGTGCTCAATTATAACTTAACCCATTAATATGTAAGCAAGCATTCAAGTAATTATACTATTTATTTCATAGTTTGCACTAAAATTGTTTTTAAATGTAAATCTTTCACATAAATGTGCAAATCTTTCACATCAGCAATCTTTTTATTGAACAATGTAGATCAGGAATTTGTATATCTCTTTATTGTAATTGCATTCTCAACTAATTAGTTTTATAATTAATTATCAGCATTTTAATGAATTTGAGTTATATAATCAAAAAATAAATATCAAAATTGATAAGAAATAAAAAGAAATATTTGTTGCTAACAATATAAAATGTTCATTATGTCATTTCTTTTTTTTTTCTTTATAACATTTCTATAGAGAAATAATATTAGGATCCTAGCTGAGTTTTCTAAAACTATTATTTTTAACTTATATTCAATTTATTTTCACTTTAAGGATACTGCTACTTGTTATTTCATGGACAGTTTCTTAGGTTCAAATTACAATATAGCATTCTAAAAAGTATTTAATTTTTTAAATTTAATTAATTAATTAATTTTTAATTTATTTCCATTTCAAGTGTTATACCATTACCTAGTTTCCCCTCTCCCAGAAATGCCCTATCCCATTCCCGCTCCCCGTTTCTACTAGGGTGTCCCTCTCACCCACCCACTCCTGCATCCCCACCCCCAATTACCCTACACTGGGGCATCTATTGAACCATCATAGGAACAAGGACCTCTCCTCTACTGAAGGCTGAATGCCTACAAGGCAATTCTCTGCTACATATTTTTACAACTACAGCAATAATAATCACATTGTGTTAAGATGTTGGAAAAAATTGAGAATTTTTCTGTATATTCACTGTTGTTGAAGTCTCATTTTAAGAAGAATTTTGATTAAATAGTAGCCCAGGGAATATATACAGTGTGTTGTAGTTAATGAAATTTTTGTATGCTCATACACTCAAATGTCACTGTTAGAGTTTTTCAGCATTTTCAAAGATAAAAAATTTAAGAGGAAAAGAAAGTCTGTCTATTCATGTATATTTGGTAACACTATATACTGTTGTCTCTAAAGTTTTCCAAGTATTTTTAAAACTATTGGTTTTAAGTTAAATGTGATAAAGTATAAAAAAAATTGCAATAGAAAGAAGGGCACTTCTATAGATAATACTTTTAATCATACTAAAGGAATATCATATGCTATGCTTTTGCGCCAGTATTGTTGGCTTGAAACTCAGTATGAAGATAAAAATGTACTGTAATTCCAGCATTAAGAATAGAAGTAATGGACTCTTTGGTCAACTTTTTGTGTTCTTGAATGAATTCACTAGCAATTATTAGCAATCATGAGAGGTCATAATCTACGACTTATTACACAGCACTGTGCATCTTTCTACAGATGAGAATGCTGCTAATGGCAGTCCTGAAGCAGAGAATACAACACTAAACACCAAGAAAATAATTGGTTAAAAATGGAACAAAGCCAGAAGGCAAGAATACATAGAGTTAAGACTGATCCTCGTAGGTTAATTCTTAAAAATCACATATATATGCATCGTGTGTACATATTTCTATGCATAGTGAAATCATGCCTAATAGGTATTAACTAATGTAGAATTTCTTTTCCTATCAATTATGGTATTAGATATTGAACTATTTGGGATATTTCTGCTTGATGTTCTCTGATAACTACTTCATTGTTGCATGTACATTATTATAGTAATTTGCATTCCCACTGTCAATCTTCATTATTTACAGTTTCCTATGTCCAAGTGCATTATCTTTTCCAATAAAATGGTTATGTTTCCAGTTTCTATCCATGAGTGAACACTAGTACTAAATGTTTAATTTTACCAGATTAATAAAGTTATGCTGAGATAAGACAAATATTCAAGCAGTATAAAAATCTTTCTTATAAATAAAGGATCAAAACAAATAAAAATATAATAATAAATGATTCTTCTCTTTAAAGTAGACCATATTACAGATGTATTGTGAATATTTTCTTTTTTCATTTCTGTTCAAAACTCAATATAACATTTTCCTCAGAAGAGAATTAATGTACTCTTTTAAATATAATAAATATGAATATTATAATTCAAAAGTCAATGCTTTCAGAAAAATAAAACTATGAAAGTCATATATAATTTTGCTCAAAATAAAATAATGAGATTTTTGAAGATGTTTGACAAGTTTATCTAAAAAGTTTCAAGCAATGCATATCATACAAAATGAAGTAAAATCAAACTATTTTTTTCAGTGTGTTGTGGGGCATGTTCACAATATTTTTCCCATTATTTGTATAATGCATTATGGAACTTAAAATTGCCATTAAAAGGTAATACCCATGTATTTACCCTTCCTGTTATAGATTTACACGTACAATATATGTTGTTAGGCAGCTGCTCCTCCAAAAGTTAGTATTTACACATTTGAAGAGATGTGAGGCTTTACTGCTCCTGTGACAAGCACTACAGTAGGTCCTGGGTCCCATCACGGTATGCTGTGCCAAATAACATTGGCTTTTCTGTGTGACAAAACATACAGTGATGGAAGGTGACAGCAGAAATGTAATGCAATATGACACCTCAGAAATTTAAAGGGTAAAGAGATTAGCTACTTGGTGTCAAATTAGATCGGAAATGTCACATCCAAAATGAGGCTGGCAGTTGCTAATGGAGTGAAAGGACAGCATTCGCCCTGTGTGTGAAACAAGAGATTCTCAACTTCATCGAAACACTTTTGGCCAACTCAGAGATACAGGCTGATTCATTAGAAAGTGTGGTGGAGGAGCATGGTACTCCAACAACTGCCAAGTCGTTTCATAGTGACCACTTTTGTAATTGTGGCTTGATCCTTGATCTGCATTTCCCTGTGGTTAGAAGGTGTTAACATCGCAGTGAACTGGGACATGCAGGAACTGTCACAATTTTGTAGGAAGGAGTAAAACAATGTCATTGTATTACAATCGCTATGATATATGTATGTCCCACAAAAAAGAAAAAATAATTTTAAATTATCAGAATGCCAGAACAAGTGATTTCAATATCACAGACCAGAGAATCCATCAACATCTTTTGTTATATAGATCAAGTTATTCAACTATTGTGACATGAAAGAAATTGACTCAGGAAAAGACTAAATCCATCAACTTTTTACTCCTTTTCTGGTTTGCAATATTAGCTTATAAGCTTTCTGTCTTCCTGGTTTATTTTCACCGAGTGCATTAGCTTTCATTCTCTAAGTCTATTTAAAATATGTATATATTTGCTTGGTTTATAGCAATTTTCTTTTAGCTTTGACACTTCTCTCCACTGTTACGTATGACAAGAGAAAAGAGCATGAAGAAAAACAGTGATCTGCTACAATAAAAGAACAATATTAATTCAAAATCAGAAGTTAAACTATAATAACAGCTTATCTTGGGTGTTGCAGTATTTGCCCTTCCGTTGTTTTTTGTTCCATCTTCCAGGAAAATGGTGACCCAAAACAAATGGTCCATAGGTCTGACACTTGACCCCCTTTGCAAACACACACTGCCAATTTTCTGCAAACTCTGTACTGTTCGTATCTCCCTGCTTGGATTTTCAGGATATAGAAGGTGTGTACAAGAATGAAGACCAATCTAAATGAAAATGCAGACTGATTAAAGAGAGTCAGCCATATAATTTTCTTAATTTTTTTTTAACAGCCAGGGAATTTCACACAAGAAAAGCTGGAATATAAACTGTTATTGAATGAATAAGTAGCTGATTTTTTTCTGGCCCTCAGATAATAAGTGTTTTGAATATTATAGCAATAAATTCATCAAATTTAGTAAGATTACTATAGTATGCTAACCAGCATTTTCACATCAGAATAAAGACAGAGGCATGATCACTTAAAAGTTCAAATTTCAGTGCCTGTGTGATTTATAGAGCACTGTGCCAAAACTGTGTTTAAAAAGATCAAAATAAAGTAAAATATATTTTTCAAATAGTCAGACTTAACCATTTTCACAAAGATTAAGTCACTTTGCTCTGACTCCACTTAATACCATAAGAAAAAAAATTAAAAAGCCACCAATGTTTAACACCACTTTCTGAAACACATAAATAACTCCTAAATTTATTGCTACACTAAAGTTTTCTGGAAATTGTTTCAGGAAGGAAGCTGAGAAAACTAACTTCTGAGAGAAAAGCTTAAAAATGAAAGCTTTATTTCTGAGTGCTCTGGGATATAGTCAGCTCCTGAACCCTGTCCCTGAGGGGAAGCTGCATTGCATATTTAAATGGTGAAAATTCCAAACATGGGGGCCTCTGATGGGATCCTATGTCATCCAATCATATTTTGACATTAAGAGGGTATCTGTTAGAGACTGGGCCTCTTCTAGGACACTTGGCTTCAAGGCCCTTCATTCCTTTAGACATTTGCTACAGAACCCAAATCCCTTAATCCTTCTAGACATTTGGTCAGGAGCTCAAGGTGATAAATGAACAAAAGTACTGGTCAGCTGCATGCACTTAATGAGGGCTTGGCAGGCCTGGGTTATATTTTTACAACTCAGTTGTAATAATCACAAGCTATTTTAGCCACTATGATAGCCATTCATTCCTGAACTTTATGTTTTAGTGAACATCTTGCAACCACCAAATGAAACTCTTTTGCAACTTTTTTAAGACTGCTGGTTTTTGTCGAATCAAAAGCTAAGAAAATTAGTGGATGCTAGTAGAATCCAACAGCAGATATTTGCCTGTCCAATTGTTTCCTCCTGTACATTTGAATAGTGTGATGTAGGTGCAGTCCTGTTCCTCACTTGTTTATTTTTAATATATATTTTGTTTTGTTTCATTTCATTTGTTTTTTTCTTTCTCAAATGCTATCTCCCCTTTCCTCCTTTCCCCTCTGAAAACCCCCTATCCTATCCCCATCCCCATGCTCACTAAGCCACACACTCCCCTGCTTTCCTGATCTTGCATTCCCCTACTCTTGGGCAATGAGCCATCACTGGTCCAAGGGCCTCTCCTATCATTGATGTGCCACAAGGCCATCTTATGTAACCCATGTGGCTGGAGCCATGGGTCCCTCCATAAGTATTCTTTGGGTGGTGGTTTAGTCCCTGGTAGTTCTGGGGGGTATTGGTTGGTACATATTATTGTTCCTCCTACAGGGCTGCAAACCCCCATCAGTACCTTGGGTCCTTTCTCTAGCTCCTCCACTGGGGACCCTGTGCTCAGTTCAATGGTGGGCTGAAAGCATCAGCCTCTGTTTTTGTCAGGGACTGGCAGGGCCTCTCTGGAAACAGCTATATCAAGCTCCTGTCAGCAAGCATTTGTTGGCATCCACAATAGTGTCTGGGTTTCGTTATTGTATATGAGACAGATCCCCAGGTGGGGCAGTTTCTGGATGGTCTTTCCTTCAGTCTCTGCCCTACCTGGGGATCCATCTTATATACTATCACCAAACCCAGACACTAATGTGGATGCCAACAAGTGCTTGCTGACAGGAGCCTGATATAGTTGTCTCCTGAGAGGGGCTCCCAGAACCTGACAAATACAGAAGTGGATACTCTCAGCCAACGATTGGACTGAGCTCAAAGTTCCCAATGGAGGAGTTAAAAAAAGGACCCAAGGAACTGTAGGAGTTTTCAGTCCCATAGAAGGAACAATAAAATGAATCAACCAGTACCCCCAGAGCTTCTATGGACTAAACTACTAACCAAACAGTATACATGGAAGGAACCATGGCTCCAGCTGCATATGTAGCAGAGGATGATGGCCTTGTTGGACATCAAAGGGAAGAGAGGCCCTTGGCCCTGAGAAGATTCCATGCCCCAGTATAGGGGAATTCCTGGACAGGGTAGCAGGAGTAGGTAGGTTGGTGAGCAGGGAGAGGGGGTGAGTATGGCATAGGGTATTTTTGGAGGGGAAACCAAGAAAGGGGATAGCATTTGAAATGTAAATAAAGGAAATATCTAATAAAAAAAGAAAGAAAAAAAGAATGAAAAAATAGAAGCAACAATTCATGGATATTAATTAGACCAGAAGCATGGAATACCCAAGATATAATTCACAGACCATATGAAGCTTAAGAAGGAAGACCAAAGTGTGGACACTTTGGTCCTTCATAGACAGGGTACAAAATACCCATGGGAGGAAATACAGAGATAAAGTATGGAACCCAATTTGTTCTTGATCTGTCACTAAAGAAAGCAGTGAGTCAATTACTGAGCTGAAAGTACAGGTGGGATTTCCAGGTCCCTGAAGGAAAAGGGAGATGCAAGGAAGGAGAGACTGAGTTCACCTTGCTTTGGAGAAGAACCAGGCATCTATTCAAGGTCTTGGAAGGAGCAGTGGGCTGTGGCTGCACCTCTAGGCAGATGGTCAGAGATTTAGCAGGGACTAGATTCAACTGACCAACTAAAGTTAGGGCAGGTGAGGGGAATGATGATGATAAGGATGTTATAAAGAGCATGCTTTTCGGGTGGGAGACAGCAACGCCCAGCAACTGATCCAAGAAGGCAAGTTGAAAAAGAACAACTGTGTTTGTGTATTTTATCTGTGGATTAAAAAGATGCAGGGTGGATGCTTTTAGCCTGGACCATTCCTGGAGGCTAGGTGGGATAGAGAAATGCTACACACAACAATGTGATTTGTGAACTTCTTAGTTCTTGAAACAAAGAAAAAAAATGTGTAGGACTTTTGCCACATTGGAAAATGGAGTTTGAGGAAACCTAAATCTGTGTTCCTTGGCCATATTCATTTCTATTTGGCTCCAGAATAATCTCCTTTTTTATTCCACTTGAAGTAAAAGTTCTGAGTACTTTTTCAAGTGTAAATCAAAAATGAAGAAAGGACATTCAAGAATTTTGTATTACACACAAATGAAGAGAAAAAGCATACAGTATGTTTACAAATAAAAACATAAATCTGAACCAAAGGAAACAATATAATTTACTTATGGGCAATTTGCTACAAGCAAGAAAAAATCTCAGGGTAAATTTTGTAAGCTTATCATTAATTCAGTAATTTCATTTAGTATTTGGAATAACAGAAGAAAAATTACTAGAAGTAAATTTGTAAGGAACTTGGAATGCAATCCTAGAGTTTAATATTCCAATGTATAAGATGCTGTTTTCAACAGTCAAAAAAAGTCACAGAAATATTAAATATTAATAAATTTTGAAAACATTTATAAAGATGTAAAACCTTCATCTTAAGAAATAGGTTACTATTAACATAGTGGAACATGTGTCCTTATAACATGCTAGGGAATCCTCTGGGTATATGCTCAGGGTCCTCCAGTAGTATCATGCCCAGTTTTCTGAGAAACAGACAGACTGATTTCCAGAGTAGTTGTACCAATTTGCAATCCCACCAGCAATGCAGGAGTGTTCCCCTTTCTCTACATACACGCCAGCACCTGCTATTTCCTGAGATTTTTATCTTAGCCATTCTGACTGGTGTGAGGTGAAATCATCAGGGTTTTGGTTTGCGTTTCCCTGTTGACTAAGGATGTTGGACATTTCTTTTGGTGCTTCTCAGCTATTTGATATTCCTTGGGTGAAAATTCTTTGTTTAGCTCTATACTCCATTTTTTAATAGGGTTATTTGGCTCTCTGGAGTCTAACTTCTTGAGTTCTTCATATATAGTGAATATTAGCCCTCTGTTGGATGTAGGGTTGGTAAAGATCTTTTCCCAATTTGTTGGTTGCCATTTTGTCCTGTTGACAGGGACCTTTCCCTTTCAGAAACTTTGTAATTTTATGAGGTCTCATTTGTCAATTCTTGATCTTAGAGCATAAGGTATAGGTGTTCTCATCAGGAAATCTTCCCCTGTACCCAGGTGCTTAAGGCTCCCAGATGTCCGTCAGCTGAGGAATGGATACAGAAAATGTGGTATATTTACACTATGGAATACTACTCAGCTATTAAAAACATTGAATTCATGAAATTCTTTTTTTCTTTGTTTTTTATTCGATATATATTTTATTTACATTTCAAATGATTTCCCCTTTTCTGGCCCCCCACTCCCTGAAAGTCCCATAAGCCCCTTTCCCTCACCCTGTTCTCCCATCTATCCCTTCCCACTTCCCTGTTCTGGTTTTGCCCTATACTGCTACACTGAGTCTTTCCAGAACCAGGAGTCACTCCTCCGTTCTTCTTGTACCTCATTTGATGTGTGGGTTAGGTTTTGAGTATTCCAATTTTTCTAGGCTGATATCCACTTATTAGTGAGTGCATACCATGACTGATCTTTTGAGACTGGGTTACCTCACTTAGTATGATGTTCTCCAGCTCCATCCATTTGTCTAAGAATTTCATGAATTCATTGTTTCTAATGGCTGAACAGTACTCCATTGTGTATATATACCACATTTTTTGCATCCATTCTTCCGTTGAGGGATACCTGGGTTCTTTCCAGCTTCTGGCTATTATAAATAGGGCTGCTATGAACATTGTGGAGCAAGTATTCTTATTACATGCTGGGGAATCCTCTGGGTATATGCCCAGTAGTGGTATAGCGGGATCCTGTGGAAGTGACATGCCCAGTTTTCTGAGGAACCGCCAGACTGATTTCCAGAGTGGTTGTACCCATTTGCAACCCCACCAGCAGTGGAGGAGTGTTCCTCTTTCTCCACATCTTCACCAACACCTGCTGTCTCCTGAATTTTTAATCTTAGCCATTCTGACTGGTGTGAGGTGAAATCTCAGGGTTGTTTTGATTTGCATTTTCCTAATGACTAATGAAGTTGAGCATTTTTTAAGATGCTTCTCAGCCATCCAAAGTTCTTCAGGTGAAAATTCTTTGTTTAACTCTGTACCCCATTTTTAATAGGGTTATTTGGTTTTCTGGGGTCTAACTTTTTGAGTTCTTTGTATATATTGGATATTATGTATTGTGTATTTTATCTGTGGATTAAAAAGATGCAGGGTTGATGCTTTGCTAATGTAATTTCTCACAAATGCTCAACATAGCCTCGGAAAAATCATTCACTCAATAAAAACATTAAATCTATTAATATAGTTGGCTGAGGAGCACTTTTATTTTTAAATAAAATTGGATATTAGCCCTCTATCTGATGTAGGGTTGGTGAAGATCTTTTCCCAATTTGTTGGTTGCTGATTTGTCCTTTTGATGGTGTCCATTGCCAGACAGAAACTTTGTAATTTTATGAGGTTCCACTTGGAAATTCTTGTTCTTAGGCAAATGGATGGAACTGGAAAAGTATCATCCTAAGGGAGGTAACCCAATCACAAAAGAACACACATGGTGTGCATTCACTGATAAGCAGATATTAGCCCAGAAGCTTGGAATACCCAAGACACAATTTGCATATCAAATGATGTCCAGGAAGAAGGATGGAGAGGCCACTGGTCCTGGAAAGGCTCGATGCTGCAGTGTAGGGAAATTCCAGGACAGGGAAATGGGAGGGGTGTAATTGGGGAACAGGGAGAGGGAAGAGGGCTTATGGGACTTTTGAGGAGGGGGAAATCAGGAAAAGGGAAATCATTTGAAATATAAATAAAGAATATATCTATTATAAAAAAAAGAAGAAATAGGTTAATAATTTGAAGGAAATTAATAAGGTTATATTTTAATACTCTATACATTTTGATTCAATTATTATTATGTACAAACAGGCTAAACGCACTTTTAAGAACAGTGTAATAAATGGAGCGATAGCTGATGTTTTTCTGGTGTTTATGACCTACCTGAAATATTGGCAAAGTTATGTTTAAAATATATATACTGATCCACATTGTCTTGACAATTTCCTTCAAATGAAACAACTACAATTGTGTTTTGTCTTCTCAAATTTACATTTACAGCATGTGCTATTTTTTCATTATCAGGCTATTTCAACTTGCTTCAGAAAGGTTCTTGAACAGCTTTTTATGCCATCTGCCAGTGAGGTGGGATGTTTGCCTTCAAAATCATCATTTTATGCATTCATTACAAAGTGGATAGTATGTCATGCATATCACTTGCATGAAGACATGAGAGGCTGCTAAAGTAGACTTGATTGAAGATATACATTATTTACATAATATGATAAAATATAATATTTAAGATACACAAGACTTACATAGATTTTAAATCACTTTAATTTCCTATTATTTGGGCCGGTGTCACAATCCTAAAGGGCTCAAGACCCTTGAAATTGATGTTGATTATAATCATTATGGTTTTACACAGAAAACTGACTTTGCATAGGCACACATGATCTATTCTTCATCACTGTAAATGTAATTTCAATGGATTAAGGCTTTGCGTCACTAATTTAATCAATCGTATATTTAAAAATAAAAGTGCTCCTCAGCCAACTGAGTACATATTAATAGATTTAATGTTTTTATTGAGTGAATTATTTTCCCAAGGCTATGTTGAGCATTTGTGAGAAATTACATTAGCAAACCAGAAATCAATTAAGCTAGTGATCATTTTTTTTATCTGTTGAAAACCTACAAGCTTTTAAGACTGTCAAAATATTAATGAAAGATGTTATATATGGATATGTTACAGCTCTTCTTAAATATATAATGTGACTAAATTGTCCCCTGGGTATTGAAACATACAAGTGTTTTTCATCTTCATGTTGACCAAAAAAATATATTATACATTTTGTAATTAATCATATTACATGGAAATACAGCAGTTATAGGACATTATTGTGTTTTGTTGCCTGCTGTAAAATTTAACTTAATATTAGAAGTTCCTGTTGAGTTAATGATATTTAAATTAACTGAAAAAAAAATGAACTAAACTATATTGTTTATTTCTCTTCCTTCCTTGCTTGTTTATTTTTATTTATTTTCAACGTGCATAGGTGATAGTTTATTCCCAAGCTGAACTTGTGTACCATTGCCTAGAAACTGAGATTTCACAGTAAAATTCCCTGTTAAAGTCATTGCCATGATGCCTGCTCGCAGTTTAATTCTCACACCAGTAGTTTTGAGATATTAGTGATCACTGATCATAACTATCTGAGGAAAGTAGATAAAATACAGGAATATTTGAGAAAAACATCTCAGTACAGTTTTAATTTATAGAGACCAAAAAAGTGACATTTTCATTTCTGACATTGTATACCAAGCTTTTCTTAAACTTAATGCTTTCCCAATAACTTTTTAAAAATGTAAGTATTAAACTATTACTTCCCATTACCATTCATACTCTATTAGAGTAGCTTCTGGTAGCTTTGATGTATTTAATAGCTTATTTTCATCTACAGAAGGAGGTAGTTGGTATGGAATCATAAAATCCCCCCTCATCAATTTCAGGGCAATAGTTTAGACAATAGAATCCTAGAAAACAAATTTGTGTCTGACACTTTTGTTTCCAAAACCAAGTTAAATCTAAATAAAAGAAAGATTATAGCATGTAAAATTATGGTTAGGGGAATGGTAGTGAAGGTTACTAAGCTCTTAGTACCCAAAAGACAAATGCTGATAATTTAAAAATGTTTATTAATAACAGGAGACATCTGAAATGATTGCATATCTGGTTAAAAAATCCATGACCTAGGAAAACTATTTGTTATAAAGTCATAAATGTAAAGTATACTCAAACATTGCATACTTTAGGGCCAGGGTGTCAATCATTTTAAATATGTTTAGGTTTAGTCACATAAGACTCATAATAATATAATGATTCTAGGCAGGTAAGTTCACATGGTATACAAAAAAGTAAAAGCAGTTACCAATATTATGAAAATTATCAAATAAAGAGCACCGTTGAGCTTTCTATCATAACTGTATAGCATAGCATTTACTTCTCTGTTGAGTATCTGTGTACGATTTATTTTTGAGTTGAAATATTTTTATTATACATTCCATTTTACTTTTTGTTGAAATATACATATTACATGTCTTTGCTAATACATCCATTGGTTGTTTCTGAAATTATTTCATAACTGCATCTTCAGTTCAAAATTGTGTGCTATCCTGAGTGCAGAAATGGTGATTAAAAGTGCAAGAAGGAATAGCTGCACATTTATTTAACATCAGTCTCTGGAGTTGCATTTTTATAATATTGACAGTTTGTTTCCTTTCAACCACACCAAACTGAGGGTTCTGACCCTGCTGTGAAAAACCTTCTGTTATCAAAAATTGATGCTAAATGCAAGCTGTTAGCAGCAGCTTTCAGTGTAAGTGCAGTAGATTGAACAAACAGTTTCTATGCCCCAGAGTCATGGAAAGGTCAGAAACAGCACTGACCATTAAATGATATCTATTAATTTTGCTCTGGAGACAAGCTACCCAGTTAGGCAGTGATGGAGATAATTGCTTTGACTGTGAAGCCATTAAGTAAGTTTTGCAGAATTTGAACAGTCAAAAGTGTGGTAATGCTCCTTAATACTTTAAGGTAAACAGAGTTCAAATGTGAACCAAGGAAGAAAGCTACAGCTTTACTGCCTTCATCCCTTAATCCATTTTCTGTTGCTCTGGTGATTTACTATTACTAAGAGATTTATTTAAAGCAGGGGGCGGGGCTATTAACTCACACTTGTAAGAAAAGTCAGTCTTTTGAGAGTTTCTGTTGGTAATTTTTCTGTTTCTAGTGAGGCACTGACAGTGTATGGAGCATAACAAGGCAGAGAATCAGAAGACAAGTGACAGAAGCCAAATCCAAAGCAGAGGGGAGAAGCTGTGTAGGGTTTGCTGCATTCAAAGAACATGTGCGGATATTTGCTTGACTAATTTAAATGTCTAGAATATAGCACACACAGCCTTTGTACTCTTGAGAGACAAAGGACATGGTAGCTGCCCAGTGCTTAAGACGAGGGAGAACAATGAGAATATACTAGTCTCATGACCTAGACGCTCTCTCTTTGGTCTCTGAATTAAGATTGTCAGCGTTGTTATATTACTCCCTGAATCCAGGTTTCCCCACCTCTTTTCCTTCCAGTTCTCTCTATCTGTGCCCACTCCTCCTTCTTCCACTATTCCTCTTTCAAAAGGCCAGGCCACCCATGGATATCAACCAAACATGGCCTATCAAGTTAGAGTAAGACTAGGTATTGCCCCTTTTACTTAACCTGGACAAGACATGGCTTCTGCTTGATCATGGGTCTTCTAATGGAGCTGTGAGTCAAGATATGGAGAGGAAGGGAAGGAGTGCTGTAAGGAAATATAGAGAGTGGGGATGTCTCTGAGGAATCCATGGATGTCTGCTGGCAGATAGTGCCTGGGTGTGGCCTCCACTAGAGCAGTGAGCTATTGGTGTTATGGGCCAGGATATGGAGACCGAATTGAGAAGTTTTTCTTTCATTTATTTTTTTCTTCTTTTCCTTTCTTTCTGGTTTTCTTCATTTTTTCTATTGTCTTTTTTTTTATGACAGGGTTAATAAAGTTGGATGGGAAGAGAGCTCTAGAGGATATGGGGGAAACATGGTCAGAATATATTTTTAAGATTATAAATAAAAAAGAGAAAAGTGAAGTTATCTGGAATCTAATGTTATACTTGTTGATAAGAAACACAAAAACACTTTCTCAGGAAAAAAATGTATATACCTGGAATATTTTGGTTTGCTTTCTCTTCCCCCTTTCCATGTGGAAATTATGTATTAAATAATACTGTCCATATTCTCAGCTATTTAACTTGTATACAATATAGAATTGTATACACGGACAAACCTAGAAACACACTTTCCCATTCCTCTGTATATCACAGCAACGAGATAAGCTGACAAACAGGGTTAAATATTACTCTCTTCTTTTACAAATAACCTGTTCTCCAGCTGGATAGTCCACTCTCAGATAAATGTCTTATCCTGTTCAGTAATTTAATCAGATGTTAACATCCTATCAACTCTCAATACTATTGAATTGTTAAGAACCAAATTTTCAACTTGAATTTTGGAAGACTTAGGAAAACAGTTCCTACAATTGGCAATATTCAGATACTTTTGCATGAGAAACTACTTTCATTGGGAATTTTAGTGTGGGATAATTATTTGCCAACCATACTTTCTTCAAGATGTCAAATACGGTATCATTGTGGTAATAGATCATATTATTTCTAGTTGAATTAAATCATTATTAAAAATCTTTAGGAAAAGCCGGGCAGTGGTGGTGCATGCCTTTAATACCAGTACTTGGGAGTCAGAGGAAGGTAGATTTCTAATATCAAGGAGAATCTTGTCTACAGAATGAGTTCCAGGACAGCCAGGTCTATACAGGGAAACCTTGTATTGAAAATCCAAAATAATAATAATAATAATAATAATAATAAAATAAATGATTTCCCCTTTCCCTGTTGCTCCTCCCCATAAGTCCCATAATCCCTCTTCCCTCTGCCCATTCCCCAATCCCCTTTCCACTTCCCTGTCCTGGTAATTCCCTACAATGTTTCATCAAGCTTTTCCAGGACCAGGGCCCTCTCCCTTCTTTTTGGGAATAATTTGATATGTGAGTTGTGTTTTGGGTATTCAGAGATTCTGGGCTAATATCCACTTATCAGTGACTGTATTCTATGTGTGTTCTTTTGTGAATGAGTTACCTCACTTAGGATAATACTTTCGAGTTCTAACCATTTGCTTAAGAATTTCATGAATTCATTGTTTTTAATTGCTGAGTAGTATTCCATTGTGTATCCATTGAGGGACATCTGGGATCTTTCCAGCTTCTGGCTATTTTAAATAAGGCTGTTATGAACATGGTGGAGCATGTGTCCTTATTTCATATTGGAGCATCTCATTCACAAGTCTATCAAGAAAACATATGATGTGCTTCCTGGAAACAATAAAATGATCCAGTTTCAACTAAGAGATCATGTATTGTAATAACTACTGTGTGCATATTTAACAGATCTTGCTACCTATTGTGATATCTTTTATTAGTTTGTTGTTTCTGTATTCTGGAAGCAAACACAAACTAGGCAAATATACTATTAAATAAACTCTAAACTAGCCCTTCCCAATTATTTTTTCAGAGAAGAAAGAGAAGGTCCTCATATAGAACTTTATTTTTTAAGAACTAGCAAACGATACAATTTAATGTATGAAACCCAGAAACTAAAAAAAATATCAAATGCAAAAACATTAACTAGCATCAGACATGGTAGTTAATGAATGTGATTCAGAGGGTAGATATGAACTCACTTGTACAAGGAAAACAGAGATCTGACATTTCCTGTAAAAGCCTAACCCCAAACAAAACTGACCATCTATGTCTAAGATGGGAAAAAGAAAATGTGAATCTATTATGACAATAGAGATAGAAGCTTGATTAGGAGATGAAATGCTTCACAGACTTGTGATCTTGCACAGCATTATATGCAGGAGAGATGGCATGAGAATGAAGTGAAAAAGGAAAAAATCTGTCTTTCCTGATTGCATTTGCTTAAGAATATACAAAAAGAGGACTTGTCTAAATGGACTTCCAGTCAACACCATATTGTGTAAGCATAAGGATATAGTATGACAAATGTAGATATCACTATGGCACTGTGAGGATGGTAGTGTGAGGATGATCACAGGCATTCTGTGGAATTCCCTCTTAGACAATGTAAGCTCTAAGTTTAGTGAGAGATTGTATCTCTGAAAATAGAGTTCAGTAAATAAAGAAGACATTGGATACCAACATTTCATCCTCTATACATTCACATTCCTTTTTTATCTTTTATTTATGTGTGCATTGATTGATTGATTGATTAAACTCCATACTTTATTTTCCACCATTTCACCTCCTACTGTTCCACATTCCACACCTCCTCCCTGCTCCCTGTCTCCACAAGGATGACCCAAGCCCACATTCCACACTACCAGACCTCTAAATTACCTGGGGCCTCCAGTCTTTTGTGTGTTTGTTTTGATGCATCTTCTCTGACTGAAACCAGACCAGGCAGTCCTCTGCTGTATATGTGTTAGGGGCCTTATATCAGCTAATATATGCTGCCTATTTGGTATTCCAGTGTCTGAGAGATGTCAGCGATCCAGGTTAATTGAGATGGCTGGTCAACCTACAGGGTTGCCCTCCTGCTTAGCTTTTTCCAGCATTCCCCTCATTCAACTACATGGGTCAGTAACTTCTGTCCATTGGTTGGGTGTAAATATCTGCATCTGACTCTTTAAGCTGCTGGTTGGATCACTCAAAGGGCAGTCATGCTAGGTCCCTTTTTGTGATCGCTCTATAGTCTCAGTAGTAGTGTCAGGACTTGGGACCTCCCCGTGAGCTGGATCCCACCCTGTCACTGGAACTTCGTTTACTCAGGCTCTTCTCCATTTCCACCTTGCTTTCAGACAGGAACGATTATGGGTCAGAAGTTTGACTGTGGGATGACAACTCCCTCCCTCACTTGGTGCCCTGTCTTTCTGCTGGAGGTGGGATCTACAAGTTCCCTCTCCCCAATGTAGAACATTTCATGTAAGGCCCTTCCCTTTGAGTCCTGAGAGTCTTTCACATGCCAGGTCTCGGGTACATTCTGGAGGATATTGGGTGGAGGGAAAAATGACTGAAGCTCTAAGGGCCAGCAGACAGAATGGAAACATTCATATTCATATATGTGCAAATACACACATACTCAGAGACATATATATATATATATATATATATATATATATATATATATATATATATATATATATATAAACACAAAAAATATCTGTAAACAAATATTTGAAAAAATAAGTTTATTTTTCTGTCAAACATTATCAACTAATATTTTGTCCCTACTGTGACTGAGAAAATAATTCAAATGAAAACTGGATGTAGTAAAACTGTAAAAAAATTCAAATGATAACTGGATGTTTGATAATTTCAATGACAACTAGGAGCCATGAAGAGAGAAAAAACAGCCTACAATGGAAAAAGTCATTATGTTTACTTGACAAACATTTGGTTATTAAAAGTATTTTATGCATTGGTTGAATGCCTTCCTAAAGAAATATGTGCATGTAATGAGACATCATACCTATACTTTGTCAAAATTCTTCTATTAAGTGTCTTTTTAGTGAACACTAAAATAATGTATGATGCACAAAAGTTTCTCTGCAAATAAATAAAGCTATCTTTAATGTTGTTTTGATAATGCTAAATTAATGACCTGTTTTTTTTATGATGTTGTAAAAGGTATCAACTAATTATTTGCTATCTTGGGTAATGCTTTTATCTCTTCGCTTTCTGTATACCTAGTAGCTATATACATTATATATATTTAGGATGGTATTGTTTTATTACCTTACAATGTTAATATGAAATGCAAAATAAAGTATTGCTAACTATTGAAGGACAAATGATCAGTGAATATGAAAAATGTCTCACATCACTAACATTCTATAAACGTATATCATCAGTGTTTTCTTTCTACTCCAATAAATTCATTAAACAAATTACTTTATTTGTAGCTCAAAAATGAAGGCAGATAATTCTCACTAACCTATCAGTCATTTATTTTACCAAAGAGCAAGGGTTCTAGGTTTACTTATGTCATTCTTTTTGGTTAGACATATCTTTTTCAAAAGGACAGAACAATATTTCATTGTCTACAACATTTTCATTACCCAACTCTCCTGTGGACATTTATGTCTTTTCCTTTCTTAGGTAGTATGAATATGACACATTGGATAGGAGACTCTAAATACTTCTTAGATTTAGTAATTATAATTATGCTGTATCTTACACATATCTATGGCATTAGTAGTCAATTATTTAAGTGATATCAATATTTTGCAGACCTGTATTTATTACACTGAATTTACATTTATAATGGTAGCATATAAGAGTTCCAGTTTCTTTAATTTTTGGTCCATAAATTATTTTATTCTACATAATATGCTAAATTAATCTTTTCTTCATAATTGGTGGTGTTGAAAATCTTTTTTCATACCTGTTACCTCCCTGAAATCAATGTCTTGAGAACTATCTATTCAAGCCATGTGACCAAGTTTAAATCCTTTCTGTCATGGTTTCTTTCTTTTCTTTTATATTTTCTTATTGGATGCTGCAGCACCATACTGTATGCATTATACTTCAGATGGCTTTCACAATGTAATTCCCAGTAAGAATTGTATCATTACATTTTTTCGACATTTTTTATTTACATTTCAAATGATTAACTCTTTCCTGGCTTCCCACTCCCCGTAAGTCCCATAAGCCCTCTTCCCTTCCCCTGTTCCCCCCCACCTCCATCAACCCCTTCCTACTCCCCTGTACTGTTGTACTGAGTCTTTCCAGAACCACGGGCCACTCCTCCGTTCTTCTTGGACATCATTTGATATGTGGATTATGACTTGGGTAATCCAAGATTCTAGGCTAATATCTGCTTATCAATGAATGCATACCATGATTGATCTTTTGAGACTGGGTTACCTCACTTAGTATGATGTTCTCCAGCTCCATCCATTTGTCTAGGAATTTCATGAATTCATTGTTTCTAATGGCTGGATAGTACTCCATTGTGTATATATACCACATTTTTTGTATCCATTCCTCTGTTGAGGGACACCTGGGTTCTTTCTAGCTTCTGGCTATTATAAATAGGGCTGCTAGGAACATAGTGGAAGATGCATCCTTATTACATGCTGGAAAATCCTCTGGGTATATGCCCAGGAGTGGTATCATTATATTTTTAATGTTACATGTTTCTATACTGTTACCTTCTATCTTGATATATACACAGTTGTTAAATATTCATTTAGTTGAATATGCTTTTGTTATCATATACAGGAAGTCTGTGCTTGGCCTGCAGACTCAAATCTTGGACTTGAAACATACAGGTGCAATACATAAATGTGTAAGACTGCTATTTTTGCACCTATTTGGCCAGAGGCTGCAGACTGGACATTCTTGAACCCAAACTAATGTTATGAAAATATATTCATATGTTTCCTTCTAATAATTTATCCTGTTAGAATTCAATATTAAATTCTTTTAGAATAGCTTGGAGTGTTCTGTAAATTACAGACCCAGTTATATTTTTATAAGTAAATATCAAGTTCGCAAGCATCATTTAATATAAAAGTATGCTTTGTTTACTATATATGTTGAAAGTAAATTGACTCACTATGTGTGAATTAATTTCTCTATTATCAGTTCTGTTTCCTTAGCTTACAAACAAATAACAGCCTTGTACATTACTACAATTTCATAAGTTTGGTAGGCCAAAAGAATGACACCTGCAAGCTGATTGGTAGTGTTTAAGACTACTCAAGACCTACGGAGATTTGTGTCCCATATACGTTTTTATTTCCTATAATTTAATTAATATAATTTTGTAGAAAATAAAATGATCCAAATAATATGCTTACATTGATGGGACACACTAAAAACATATCTTTGCAAATTGTGAAGTTATCTGTTCCTTTTTGGTTGTCCTGGCTTTGTTTTTATAGAGTCTCTTCAGGTTGTTCAAGACAAGTTATAAGGTGCTATTCAACTCCTTTAGGATTGCACCATTGTCTCTATGATCAGCTTTTTAAAGTTTCTTTAATGAGGGCTGTACAGTTTCCATTTGCAATTTTTTTTTACTTTTTTATAATTTTACTAGCAAAAACATAAATCATGTTGATGATATAATAATGATACTATAAGTTGAATTGCTTTCTTAATTCCTCACAGAAATATTTAACTTTTAGTGTATACAATACAAACTATGTATATTGTTTTTGTATCTTTTCATATTACTGAATATTGACTTCCAACATCTTTAGGTCAAGATTTTAGCCCCTTCTACATATTCAATCCTGACATGTGTGCAAGAAGATATTTTCTTTCTTAACAGTTTAATTCTTTTTATTTCTTATTTTCTTGTATAACACTTTAAATAGGAACCCTTGTTGCTATTTTGATTGTAAGATGTGATTTGGGAATTCTAGCTTTCCTCCAATATTTAGAAAAATGTTTTCATCTTTGCATCATTAAATATGATATTATTTGAGGGATTTTGTTATGAAATTTTATTGAGTGAAGAAAACTTTTTATACCTTGTTTCCTCTGACCTTTTATTCCAAAATAGTTCAATCTCCTCAAAACTTTCCATAGTTCTATTGAAGTAATTATATTTAATACATTGCTAATAAATTTTATTTCATTGATTAACTTTTCTGTTTTTAGCCATCATTGGATTTCAAGATCCTGTGTAGTCACGTTACATGATCCATTTACTGTGCTACACTTTTGATTTGTTTGCAGTTTACTGAGAAAGTCTGCATCTTATTCACAAAGATATTAGTATGTTTTTCCTTAAATCATTTGGTCTACAGTTTTAGATACTTTCATGGTTTTTGTTTGGTTTCAATATTAGTGTACGTTACTATTGATTAAAGTGCTATCATCATGGTTTGATATTTATCTCTAGGTATTTTCTAAGACTTAGTTTTTATGTGAAGAAGCAGGAACTACTTGAACTACCTTGAGGACATTTGTGAATGCTAACACAGAAAACCAGTTTTATTCTACAAATTCATTTTTTGTGGCTTTTTCAGTGTAATGGGTTGCAAAGTCCTAGCTCAGGCTGCTGTACAGTTATCTGTATGCGAGTAAACACAATTTCCATGAAAACAAATGAGGATGCTAAGTTTAGCAGAATAACAGAAACAAGTATGCTCAAATACCAGTCACCAGCCATGGACTTCTTTTTAGATTAGAGTTAAATAAATAACTTTCAGTGTTCTCAAAGAGTCTTTAAAAAGATGAAAGAATGAAAAATTCATCCACTTATTTTAATAAAATTTTAACATCTCTCTTCCCTCATCCTTTTAGTTAATTTGAACCATATAGAGAATATAATTTTCTCAACTATAGTTACTTAAAATCTTAGTTGAATGAACTCATTTCATTAAACTTGGGCATTATATAGTGTATTTTAGCAGTGCAGTCTACTTTCAAAAACGTATTTTGACAGCTGTTCTCTTTGCACTCTGATTTTTAAGCAATACACTTGATGCAGAATGACATCACTTAAGGAATATTGAAATTGGGAGAGCACGTTTTTCTAAACTTAGAAATTCAAGGATTCATCATTTAACTTTAGATGATGCATACACGGATTAAGAAATATAATAAGCTAAAGGTATCTGATATATTTTCATTAAAGTATTGAAATAATCCCTGTCATCACACAAATTAATTTTCAGAAATTCAGCATAGGTATAATAATTAAACAATAAATGAAATTGTGATATTATCTTCTAGACTAATTATCACTGATTTATAACTCATTATCTTTTTATTGTTCTTTTCCAAAATGTTTCCAGTCCATGTTTGTATCACTATTCATTTGTCATGTTATTTCTCAAAGACATTAAGTATATGATCATATACTGAAATCAAATTGTACATAGGGACAGAACCTATTTATCAAAAGAGGTGTCTAGTATTTAAAGGTGCCAGTGTCATTGCTTGGCAGCATACAAATAACTTGGATGATGGAAGAACGCTTCTTTTGTGTTTTTATTTTCCAATACAATTAGTTTGACATTGCTACATGTACAATGGCCATATTACAGGTAAGTTTTTGAATACCTGACATCTATCAATAGTATGGGTTTTAATAATGATAAATAAATATCTTATTCAAAAATAAAACACAAATGAGATATGTCCTATTCATAAATATTTAGACATGTCCTATTCATAAATATTTATAAAGGTGAAGATAAATACTTTGTACATAAAACCAGCTGGAATAGAAGAGTGATAAATTAGGTTTGTTCTATTCTGGATAAAAGGAATAGAAAGTATTTACATGGGACTTGCCTTTTCATTTCATCTTCTTTGTGACTAAAAAACATTACATGAAAAAGTATAGTATAAAATTTGAAAATCTTAATGTGACAGTTACCTTTTACAGGTACCATGCAATAAAAACAGAAAACACAATCCATAAGAAGCAATTGACTACAAATAATGTTTGCAAAAACATACTTTGTATTCACATCATCTGTCACAAATACACAATTTATAGATTTATATTTTCTAAACATTAATACAAAAATTCAAAGTATATAAGATAAAAAATATGGCCTAATGGTCAAGGATTCTCTAAATATCTTGAGCTACATTTACATACTTTTATTTTCCTTAGTATATTAATTGATACTCAAACACATAATAAAGGCAGGACCATCTTGGTATTTATTCATATTTTTAATATTATTTTCAATTTGCCTTCCATTACCTAAAAAGTTATGTAATAGTTATGTTATTGTTATGTTAGAGTTAAATGTGTCTTCAGAAGTGCTCCCAATTGCTTTGATTTTTTTAGCTTTCTGTCTAAATTAACCTCAAACATTAAATTTCAAGGGTATCTCAAAGATAAAACATGATCTGTCACTGATACCAGCACTTGAGCCACCTGGAGGCAATAGGTGACAAGGAAGACGGCTGAGGACAGTATAGACTTCAAGAAGGGAATGGTAAAGAATACTAAAGAGTTGCTGGGAAATCAAGTAAAAGGAAATTTGAAACGTCCCTCCTAGTTCAGATTCAGGTCTGATCAGGCAAATCTTGTTTGCAAGCTCTAGTCTCCTGTAACATGCATTGGGTTCTTTTAGTTTCCCCTTTCAAAGGTGCTCAGCTTTGGATAATGCTCCTCCAGTCAATATAGTCATTACCAACTCCAGTGAGAGCACTCAGGGTCCGTAATGGGACTGAAAGCCCAATTTGTACAGTTTATCAAGTGCGGGAGATATAACGGAGATGAGATAAGTAGAAAATTAACACTGAAACAGTTTGTGAATGACAGAGAAAGACTAGAGCATTCTCCCTGGCAACTATACCCTTCTGTGCTTTCATCCTTTATCTCACTAGGTAAAAGATTTCTGGGTTTTTAAGCTTCTCAATGACCAGCTCTATTTCCTCTGGTTTAGGGCCTTTCACCTGTGCCTGCTTCCCTAGAAACATCCAACCCTGTTCATCCAATTCACATTTACAAAAGCTGTGCCCTTCCCCCCTTTGGGAAAAGAAGGTAAAAGAAATTTATTCTATACATTGATGATTGTTAATGTCAATAGATACTCAGCCTCACTTTCAGCTTACATTTAAAGATGATTATAAATAAAAATTAAATTCTTCAAATAAGCATTGATACATACTTTTCATAAATTTATCATTTGTCATCTTTGATAGTTCCCTGTAATCATTAGCAATACATGCCCTTTAAATATGAAAACCTAGTAGCAGAAAGTTCCTAGAACTTAAGAGGCTGACCTTAGCAAGGACTCCTAGTAATAGAGAATATGGAGCCAGAACCAGATCTTTTCTAAGTGAAGCATCAGCAATACAGCCTGCATTAGTGTGCACCAGGCACTCTGCACAAATGCTGTGGTTGTGTGAGTATATGTTTGGTATTTTTTTCTCTTCCCTAGCTATAGGGCCTTTCACCTGTGCCTGCTTCCCTAGAAACATCCAACCCTGTTCATCCAATTCACATTTACAAAAGCTGTGCCCTTCCCCCCTTTGGGAAAAGAAGGTAAAAGAAATTTATTCTATACATTGATGATTGTTAATGTCAATAGATACTCAGCCTCACTTTCAGCTTACATTTAAAGATGATTATAAATAAAAATTAAATTCTTCAAATAAGCATTGATACATACTTTTCATAAATTTATCATTTGTCATCTTTGATAGTTCCCTGTAATCATTAGCAATACATGCCCTTTAAATATGAAAACCTAGTAGCAGAAAGTTCCTAGAACTTAAGAGGCTGACCTTAGCAAGGACTCCTAGTAATAGAGAATATGGAGCCAGAACCAGATCTTTTCTAAGTGAAGCATCAGCAATACAGTCTGCATTAGTGTGCACCAGGCACTCTGCACAAATGCTGTGGTTGTGTGAGTATATGTTTGGTATTTTTTTCTCTTACCTAGCTATAGGAGTAGGAGTGTCTCTGGCTTTTTCTTTCTTTCTTTGTACCTGGGATATTGGCTTTTTTTTTTTTTCATCCAACTGGATTGGGCCAACCTGCTTTGATATGAGGTTCCTATTGCATTTTGTTATGATAAGTTTGGTTGATATTTCTGGGAGGTCTGCTCTTTTTCCAAAGGGAAATAGAGGAGGAGTGTGTCTTGGAGAGTAGAGGGAGGATGTGGGGGGAATGGGAGGGGAGGTTGTACTTGGGATTGATTGAATGAGACAAGAATAAATATATCCAATAAAACTAAAAGAAATAAAGAAAGTATTTATAGTAGTAATATGTGATCTTCACTCCCTGACAGAGCAGACTGGTAGCACCAGGTACTGAGATATCCCAAGTTTAAGATATCTGGAGTGCAGACCTCCAGGAGTCTGCCTTCGCCCAGGACCTGTGCAGATCCGCAGATCTGTGTGCTAGCCACTTGTGGGTCCTGTGCCCTACTTGGTGATTAGCATTTGGTGTGACTCCCTGCCTATCTGACAGAGCAGACCAGCAGCACCAGGTTCATTGAGACAATCCCAGTAATACATTACTTGGGGCAAGACACACCAGGGCTCCAACTGTACACAAGAGGAGGGCAGAACATCATGTGTAGTCTGCGCCAGGGGAAACCCAGTCATCCAGTGGTGCGGAAATAGCCTTACAGGCTCACAGGGGTTTGAAGCACCAGCCAGTGACAACAAGATCAACTAACACCAGTGAGAACCAGATGGTGAAAGGCAAACATAGGAACTTTACTAACAAAAATAAAAAATTATGGCAGCATCTGAATCCAATTGTCCAACAACAACAAGTCCTGGATACCACAAAACACCAGAAAAACAAGATTTGGATTTAAAATCACTGGTCATGATGCTGTTAGAGGAACACAAAAAGACATAAATAAATCTCTTAAAGAAATACAGGGGAACATGAATAAGTTAGAAGCCCTTACAATGGAAACACAAAAACCACTTAAAGAAATTTAGGAGAAAATGTGTCAACAGATAAAATCCAATAAAGAGGAAATGCAAAAATCACTTAAAGAAATACTGCAGAAATTGAGTCAACAGGCAGAAGTCATGAAAGAGGAAACACGAAAATCTCTTTAAGAATTACAGGAAAACACAAACAAACAAGTGAAGGAGCTGAGTAAAACAATCCAGGATCTGAAAACAGAAGTAGAAACAACTAAGAAAGCATAAAGGGAGATAACTTAGGAGATAGAAAACCTTGGGAAGAAATCCAGAGCCATAGATGCAAATATCAAGAACAGAATACAAGAGACAGAAGAAAGAATCTCAGATGCCAAAGATACCATAGATACCATGGACTCAACAGTCAAAGAAAATGCAAAATGCAAAAAGCATTTTGTATCCCAAAACATCCAGGAAATCCAGGACACAATGAGAAGACCAAACCTAAGAATTATAGGTATAGATGAGAGTGAAGATTTACAGCTTAAAGGGCCAGCAAATATCTTTAACAAAATTATGGAAGAAAACTTCCCTAACCTAAAGAGAGAGATGCCCATGAATATACAAGAAGCCTACAGAACTCCAAACAGACTGGACCAGAACAGAAATACCGCCTGTCACATAATAATCAAAACCCCAAATGTACTAAATAAAGAAAGAATATTAAAGGCAGTAAGAGAAAAAGGCCAAGTAACATATAAAGGAAGACATATCAGAATTGCACCAGACTTCTCACCAGAGACTATGAAAGCTAGAAGATCCTGGGCAGATCTCATGCAGACTCTAAGAGAACACAAATGCCAGCCGAGACTACTATACCCAGCGAAACTCTCAATCACTATAGATGGAGAAACCAAGATATTCCATAACAAAACCAAATTTACACAATATCTTTCCCAAACCCAGCCCTACAAAGAATAATAGGGGGAAAACACCATTACAAGGAAGAAAACTATACCCTGGAAAAAGCAAGATAGTAACATTCTTTCATCAAACCCAAAAGAAGATAACCACTCAAATATAAAAATAACATCAAAAATGACAGGAAGCTATAATCACTATTCTGTAATATCTCTAAACATCAATGGACTCAATTCCCCAATAAAAACACATAGACTAACAGACTGGTTATATAAACAGGAGCCTACATTTTGCTCCATACAGGAAACATACCTCAGTGTCAAAGACAAACACTACCTTAGAGTAAAAGGCTGGAAGACAATTTTAAAAGCAAATGGTCTCAGGAAACAAGACAGAGTAGCCATTCTAATATCAGATAAAATTGACTTTCAACCTAAATTCAACAAAAGAGACACTGAGGGACACTTCTTGCTAGTCAAAGGAAAAATACATCAAGAAGCACTCTCAATTCTGAACATTTATGCTCCAAATGCAAGGGAACCCTCATTTGTAAAAGAAAATTTACTAAAGCTCAAAGCACATATTGCACCTAACACAATAATTATGGGTGACTTCAACACAACAATCTCCTCAATGAACCGATCAGGAAAACAGAAACTAAACAGGGACACAGTGAAACTAATTGAAGCTTTGGACCAATTGGATTTAACAAATATATATAGAATTTTTCATCCCAAAGCAAAAGAATATACCTTTTTCTCAGATCCTCATGGTACCTTCTCCAAAATTGATCATATAGTTTGTCATAAGGCACACCTCAACAAATATAAGAAGACTGAAATAATCCCAGCCCTCCTATCAGATCACTATGGAGTAAAAGTGGTCTTTAATAACAATAAAAACAACAGAAAATCCACATAAACATGGAAACTGAACAATACCCTACTCAATGATACATTGGTCAAGGAAAAGATAAAGAAAGAAATCAAAGACTTTTTAGAATTTAATAAAAATGAAGGCACAACATACCCAAATCTATGGGACACAATGAAAGCAGTGCTAAGACGAAAACTCAAAGCCCTGAGTGCCTCTAAAAAGAAAGTGGAGAGAGCATGCACTAGCAGTTTAAAGGCACAACTGAAAGCCCTGGAACAGAAAGAAGCTAATTCACCCAGGAAGAGAAGACAGGAAATCATCAAACTCAGGGCTAAAATCAATCAAGTAGAAACAAAGAAAATCATACAAAAAAATCAACAAAACCAGGAGCCGGTTCTTCGAAAAATATCAACAAGATAGGTAAACCCTTAGCCAGATTAACCAAACGGCACAGAGACAGTATCCAAATTAACCAAATTAGAAAGGAAAAGAAAGATATAACAACAGAAACTGAGGAAATTAAAAAAAAAATCAGATCCTATTACAAAAGCCTATACTTAACACAACTGGAGAACCTTGATGAAATGGACAATTTCTTAGATACCAAATACCAAAATTAAATCAAGATCTCAAAGGTCATCTAAACAGTCCTATAACATCTAAAGAAATACCAGGGGTCATAGACAGCTTTCTAACCGAAAAAAGCACAGGACCAGATGGTTTTAGGGCAGAATTCAATAAGAACTTCAAAGAAGACCTAACACCAAGTGACCCAAAATTCTCCACCAGAGAACTCCTACAAATGATAAACAGCATCAACAAGGTGGCTGGTTATAAAATTAACTCAAGCAAGTCAGTAGCCTTCCTATACTCAAAGGTTAAACAAGCTGAGAAAGAAGTTAGGGAAATGACACCCTTCACAATAGCCACAAACAATATAAAGTATCTTGGTGTGACTCTAACCAAATAAGTGAAAGATCTATATGACAAGACCTTCAGGTCTCTGAAGAAGGAAATCAAAGAAGACCTCAGAAAATGGAAAAATCTTCCATGCTCGTGGATTGGCAGAATTAATATACTTAAAATGGCCATCTTGCCAAAAGCAATCTACAGATTCAGTGCAATCTCCATCAAAATCCCAACTCAGTTTTTCATAGAGTTCAAAAGAGCAAATCTCAAATTCATCTGGAATAACAAAAAACCCAGGATAGTTAATACTCTTCCAACAGTAAAAGAACTTCTGAGAAAATCAGTATCCCAAACCTCAAATATTACTATAGAGCAATAGTGTGAAAAACTGCATGGTATTGGTATAGTGGCAGGCAAGTGGATCAGTGGAATAGGATTGAAGACCCAGAAATGAACCCACACACCTATGGTCACTTGGCCTTTGACAAAGGAGCTGAAAACATTCAGTGGAAAAAAAAGATAGCCTTTTCAATAAAGGGTGCTGTTTCAACTGGAGGTTAGCATGCAGAAGAATGCAAATTGATCCATTCTTATCACCTTCTACTCTTCTCAACTCTAAGTGGATCAAGGACCTCCACATAAAGCCAGAAACACTGAAACTAGTAGAAAAGAAACTGGGGAAGACCCTTGAGGACATGGGCACAGGGAAAAAGTTCCTGAACAGAACACCAATTGCTTATGCTCTAAGATCAAGAATTGACAAATGGGACCTCATAAAATTACAAAGTTTCTGTAAGGCAAAGGACACTGTCAAAAGGACAAACGGCAACCAACAAATTGGGAAAGGATCTTCACCAACCCTATATCTGACAGTGGGCTAATAGCCAATATATACAAGAAGTTAGACCACAGAAAACCAAATAACCCTATTAAAAATTGGGTACAGAGCAAAACAAAGAATTTTCACATGAAGAACTTCGGATGACTTAGAAGCACCTTAAGAAAAATGTTCAACATCATTAATCATTAGGGAAATGCAAATCAAAACAACCCTGATATTTCACTTCACACCAGTCAAAATGGCTAAGGTTAAAAACTCAGGAGACAGCAGGCTTTTGGTGAGGATGTGGAGAAAGAGGAATACTGCTAGTGGGATTGCAAGATGGTACAACCACTCTGGAAATCAGTCTGGCTGTTCCTCAGAAATATATTGAATAAAAACAAACAAACAATGAATTAATGAAATTCTTAGGCAAATGGTTGGAACTGGAAAATATCATCCTAAGTGGGGTAACCCAATCACAAAAGAATACACATGGAATGCAATCACTGATAAGTGGCTACTAATTAGCCCAGAAGCTCTGAACTCTCAAGACACAATTAGCATATCAAATGATTCCCAAGAAGAAGGAAGGAGAGGACCCTGGTTCTGTAAAGACTTGATCCAGCATTGTAGGGGAGTACCAGGACAGAAATGGGAGGGGGGTGATTGGGAAATGGGCAGAGGGAAGAGGACTTATGAGTACGATGGGGTGGGGGGAACTAGGAAAGGGGAAAGCAAGCATTCGGAATGTAAACTAAGAATATAGAAAAAAAAAGAAATCCCAATTACATACATGTTTTTGCATCACACATATATGATTCAAAAAATGAAATATGTGAAGAAATCGGTTGTTATAGAAATATTTAGTTGTGTAATGATTCTAAGATATTATTTGAGGTAATTCTGATGTTATTGATAATAAATAAATTGATAATTAGTAGCCACTTAAATATTAATTAAAATGGGTAAAGCTATTCAACTTTTAAAATAAGCAACTGTTGTAGCCTCATTTTATTACATAGAAAAATAAATACATATTTAAGTGTTAAGATTTAATAAGATAAACAATTTTAGTATTTTAAGCTTGTTTATTGTATACTTTGATGAAAATTTTTGGCTTCATATCTTTGAATTTGCATCAATAAATCATTAATCAATAAAAAAGAAAATAGTAATATGCCATTTTGATTTTTTTTATAGCTTGGCAAAATGAACCTTAGGTACATGTGCACATATACAAACAAACAAATAAAAACAAATGATAGATATTCTTTACTGAGTGGCTGACACTTTCTGCACACAAGCAATTAATTAATATTTTTTTAAACTTACAATAGAAAAATTATTTCAAAGCACAGTTGAAGAACACAGCTATAAAAAATCTTACTCCCTATTAAAGTGTATTTAAAAAGCTTAGCTACTGATGACTTAACTATGTCATGAACATGTTACTGAGAAATAAGAGACTTAAGTACATGTCAAAATATTGATAATCTAGTTAATAAAATGTCAAAAGAAACAAAATATCATGTTATAATCCTTTTAAGTGAGCTGGGCATGGTGGCACATGCCTGTAATCCCAGCACTTGGGAGGCAGAGGCAGGCAGATTTCTGAGCTCTAGGCCAGCCTGGTCTACAGAGTGAGTTCCAGAACAGCAGGAGCTACACAGAGAAACTCTGTCTCAAAAACCAAAAATAAATAAATAAATAAATATCCATTTTATGTGAGAATGAAAATAGTTGTGCTGTGATCTCAGGTAAAAAATAGAAATGCTGTCTTTTCTGTCTTCCTAATGCTAGGGTAGTATTAATGATTTAGAAATATAAAAAGTAAACACAGTTTACTGACAGTGAAAGCAATTGTACATACATCAAACGACCATTCCTGCATTTCAGGTGATAGAATATTTTTCTAGTTTCAAAAATATAAACACAATTCCAATAAACTTGATTATAACCTAGTTATGAAATACTATTTTTTTCTTCTTCACTCTCAAAACAGAAATCATAAGTTATGACAGTTTGATGGTAAGTAATTTCTGATTTTAACTCATTTTCAGGACACCGTGGAGATGTTTGTTAATGCAAATTCTCTATTTGCTGACATGTGTAGGAGAAATAAATATGTCCCTTTCCACAAAATTCAGTATATTTTTTAAGGATATGAATTTAAAACATAATTTTCTTGAATTTTGACTCATGGTCACCTGATAAGTTTTCTTTTCTTTTTTTTCTTAATATGCTTTTCTTTTTATTTATCTCCAACTTAGGAATCAGGTCACAAAGGGAGACAAGTAGAATTGTATTCTAAATTTTTATACATGTGGCTTGAATTAAATTGAACATAAGTCTATTACATATTTCTTAACAAAGTCAGTTAATAATTTTAAACAATATTTTACTTAACTGTGTTTCTTTTTTCTTTTTTTGTTATATTTTTTATTCAATAAATTCTTTATTTACATTTCAAATGATTTCCCCTTTTATGGCTCCCCACTCCCCGAAAGTCCCATAAGCCCTCTTTCCTCCCGCTGTTCCCCCATCTACCCCTTCCCACTTCCCTGTTCTGGAATTCCCCTATACTGCTGCACTGACTCTTTCCAGAACCAGGGGCCACTCCTTTCTTTTGGACATCATTTAATATGTGGATTATGTCTTGGGTATTCAAAGTTTCTAGGCTAATATTCACTTATCAGTGAGTGCATACCATGATTAATCTTTTGAGACTGGGTTACCTCACTAAGTATGATGTTCTCCAACTCCATCCATTTGTCTAAGAATTTCATGAATTAATTGTTTCTAATGGCTGAATAGTATTCCATTTTGTAAATATACCACATTTTTTTGTATCCATTCCTCCATTGAGGGACACCTGGGTTCTTTCCAGCTTCTGGCTACTACAAATAGGACTACTATGAAGATAGTGGAGCAGGTGACCTTATTGCAGGCTGGGGAATCCTCTGGGTATATGCCCAGGAGTGGTATAGCAGGGTCCTCTGGAAGTGTCATGCCCAGATTTCTGAGGAACCACCAGACTGATTTCCAAAGTGGTTGCACAATCTTGCAATCCCACCAGCAGTGGAGGAATGTTCCTCTTTCTCCACATCCTCACCAACACCTGCTGTCTCCTGATTTTTTTGACCTTAGCCATTCTGACTGGTGTGAGGTGAAATCTCAGGGTTGTTTTGATTTGCATTTCCCTAATGATTAATGATGTTAACATTTCTTAAGGTGTTTCTCAGCTCTCCAAAGTTCTTCATATGAAAATTCGTAGTTTAGCTCTGTACCCCAGTTTTGAATGGGGTTATTTGGTTCTCTGGGTTCTACCTTCTTGAGTTCTTTGTATATATTAGATATTAGCCCTCTGTCGGATTTAGGGTTGGTGAAGATAATTTCTCAATCTGTTGGTTGATGTTTTGTCCTTTTGACAGTGTCCTTTGCCTTACAGAAACTTTGTAGTTTCATGAGGTCCCATTAGTCAATTCTTGATCTTAGAGCATAAGCTATTGGTGTTCTATTCAGGAAATTTTCCCCTGTGCCCATGTCCTGAAGGGTCTTTCCCAGTTTCTTTTCTATTATTTTCAGTGTGTCAGGTTTTATGTGGAGGTCCTTGATCCATTTGGAGTTGAGCTTAGTACAAGGAGATAAGAATGGATCGATTCGCATTCTTCTGCATGCTGACCTCCAATTGAACCAGCACCATTTGTTGAAAAGGCTATCTTTTTTCCACTGGATACTTTCAGCTCATTTGTTGAAGATCAAGTGACCATAGGTGTGTGGGTTCATTTCTGGGTCTTCAATCCTATTCCATTGATCCGTTTGCCTGACATTGTGCCAATACCATGCAGTTTTTATCACTATTGCTCTGTAGTAAAGTTTGAGGTATGGGATACTGAATCCCCCAGAAGTTCTTTTACTTTTGAAAATAGTATTAGCTATCCTGGGATTTTTGTTATTCCAAATGAATTTGAGAATTGCTCTTTTTAACTCTGTGAAGAACTGAGTTGGGATTTTGATGGGGATTGTACTGAATCTGTATATTGCTTTTGGCAAGATGGCCTTTTAACTATATTAATCCTGTCAATCCATGAGCATGGAAGATTTTTCCATTTTCTGAGATCTTCTTTGATTTTCTTCTTTAGAGATCTGAAGTTCTTGTAATATAGGTCTTTCACTTGTTTGGGTAGAGTTACCCCAAGTTAGTTTATGCTGTTTGTGCTATTGTGAAGGGTGTCATTTCCCTAATTTCTTTCTCAGTCTGCTTATCCCTTGAGTATATAAAGGATACTGATTTACTTGAGTTGATTTTGTAGCCAGCCACTTTGCTGAAGTCGTTTATCAGCTGTAGGAGTCCCCTAGTAGAGTTTTCTGGGTCACTTAAGTAGACTATCATAGCATCTGCAAATAATGATAGTTTGACTTCTTCCTTTCCAATTTATATCCCTTTGACCTCCTTATGTTGTCTAATTGCTCTAGCTAGGCCTTCAAGAACTATATTGAAAAGATTTGGAGAGAGGGGGCAGCTTTGTCTAGTCCCTGATTTTAGTGGCATTGCTTCAAGTTTCTCTCCATTTAGTTTGATGTTGGCTGCCAGTTTGCTGTATATTGCTTTTAGTATATTTAGATATGGGCCTTGAATCCCTGTCCTTTCCAAGAATTTAACATGGAAGGATGGTGAATTTTGTCAAATGCTTTTTCAGCATCTAATGAAATGTTCATTTGGTTTTTTTCTTTGAGTTTTTTTATGTAGTAGATTGCATTGATGGATTTCTGTATATTGAACCATCCCTGCATCCCTGGAATGAAGCCTACTTGATCATGGTGGATGATCGTTTTTATGTTGTCTTGGATTTGGTGGGCAAGTATTTTATTGTATATTTTTGCATTGATATTCATGAGGGAAATTGGCCTGAAATTCTCTTTCTTAGTTGGATCTTTGTGTGGTTTTGGCAGCAGCCTTATTGTGACTTCGTAGAAAGAGTTGGGTAATGTGCCTTCTGCTTCTATTTGGTGAAACAGTTTGAAGAGTATTTGTGTTAAGTCTTCTTTGAAGGTCTGCTAGAATTCTGCACTAAATCTGGTCCTGTGTTTTTATTGGTTGCAAGGCTCTCTGTGACCCCTTCTATTTCTTTAGGGGTTATGGGTCTGTTTAGATGATCTATTTGATCCTGATTTAATTTTGGTATTTGGTATCTGTCTAAGATATTTTCCATTTCATCCAGCTTCTCCAGTTATGTTGAGTAGAGGCTTTTATAGTAGGATCTGATGATTTTTTGAATTTCCTCAGTTTCTGTTGTAATATCTCCCTTTCCATTTCTAATTTTGCTAATTTGGATACTGTCTCTGTGCCCTTTGGTTAGTCTGGCTAAGGGTTTATTTATCTTGTTGATTTTTTCAAATAACCAGCTCCTGTTTTTGTTGATTCTTTGTATGGTTATCTTGTTTCTACTTGATTGATTTCAGCCCTGAGTTTGATGATTTCCTAACTTCTTCTCCTCCTGGGTTAATTAGCTTCTTTTTGTTCCAGTGTTTTCAGTTGTTCTGTTAATTTTCTAGTGTATGCTCTCTCCAATTTCTTTTTGGAGGCACTCAAAGCTATGAGTTTTCCTCTTAGCACTGCTTTCATTGTGTCCCATAGATTTGGGTATGTTGTGCCTTCCTTTGCCTTAAATTCTAAAAAATCTTTGATTTCTTTATTTATTTATTCCTTGACCAAGGTATCAATGAGTAGAGTATTGTTGAGTTTCAATGTGTATGTGGGCTTTCTGTTGTTTTTATTGTTATTAAAGACCACTTTTACTCCATAGTGATCTGATACGAGGCATGAGATCATTTCAGTCTTCTTGTATTTGTTGAGGTGTGTCTTGTGACCAACTATATGATCAATTTTGGAGAAGGTACCATGAGGTGCTGAGAAAAAGGTACTTTTGCTTTGGGATAAAATGTTCTATCTGTTAAATCCAATTGGTCCAAAGCTTCAATTAGTTTCACTGTGTCCCTGTTTAGGTTCTGTTTTCCTGATCAGTCCATTGATGAGAGTAGAGTGTTGAAGTCACCCACAATTATTGTCTTAGGTCCAATGTGTGCTTTGAGCTTGAGTAAAGTTTCTTTTATGAATGAAGGCACCCTTGTATTTGGAGCATAGATGTTCAGGATTGAGAGTTCTTGTTGAATTTTTCCTTTGACCAGCAAAAAGTGTCCTTCCATGTCTCTTTTGATGACATTAGGTTGGTAGTCAATTTTATCTGATATTAGAATGGCAACTCTGGCTTGTTTCCTGAGACCATTTACTTGTAGAATTGCCTTCCAGCCTTTTACTCTAATGTAGATTTTGTCTTTGATACTGAGGTGTATTTCCTGTATGCAGCAAAATGCAGTGTCGTGTTTATATAACCAGTCTGTTAGTCTATGTCTTTTTATTGGGAAATTGAGCCCATTGATGTTAAGAGATATTAAGGAGCAGTGGCTGTTGCTTCCTGTCATTTTTGATATTAATTTTATACTTGTGTGGTTATCTTCTTTTGGGTTTGATGAAAGAATGTTACTATCTTGCTTTTTCCAGGGTATAGTTTCCCTCGTTGTAATGGTGTTTTCCCCCTGTTATCCTTTGTAGGGCTGGGTTTGTGGAAAGATATTGTGTAAATTTGGTTTTGTCATGGAATATCTTTGTTTTTCCATCTATAGTGATTGAGAGTTTCTCTGGGTATAGTAGTCTTGGCTGGCATTTGTGTTCTCTTAGAGTCTGCATGAGATCTGCCCAGGATCATCTAGCTTTCATGGTCTCTGGTGAGAAGTCTGGTGTAATTCTCATAGGTCTTCCTTTATATGTTGCTTGTCCTTTTTTCTCTTACTGCCCTAAGTATTCTTTCTTTGTTTAGTACATTTGGGGTTTTGATTATTATGTGACGTGAGGTATTTCTGTTCTTGTCCAGTCTATTTGGAGTTCTGTAGGCTTCTTATATATTCATGGGCATCTCTCTCTTTAGGTTAGGGAAGTTTTCTTCCATAATTTTGTTGAAGATATTTGCTGGCCCTTTAAGTTTTAAATCTTCACTCTCATCAATGCCTATAATCCTTAGGTTTAGCTTTCTCAATGTGTCCTGGATTTCCTGGATGTTTTGGGTAACAAGCTTTTTGCATTTTGCATTTTCTTTGACTGTTGAGTCCATGGTTTCTATGGTATCTTCGGCATCTGAGATTCTTTCTTCCATCTCTTGTATTCTGTTCCTGATATTTGCATCTATGTCACCTGATTTCTTCTCAAGGTTTTCTATCTCCAAAGATGTCTCCCTTTGTGCTTTCTTAGTTGTTTCTACTTCTGTTTTTAGATCCTGGAAGTTTTTGCTCAGTTCCTTCACTTGCTTGTTTGTGTTTTCCTGTAATTCTTTGAGAGATTTTTGTGTTTCTTCTTTCATGACTTCTGCCTGTTGATCAAAGTTCTCCTGTATTTCTTTAAGTGATTTTTGCATTTCCTCCTTATTGGCTACTAACTTCTGACCCTTATTCTCCTGAATTTCTTTAAGTGATTTCTGTGTTTCCCTTGTAAGTGCTTCTAGCTATTGATCCTTTTTCTCCTGAATTTCTTCAAGAGATTTATTTATGTTCTTCATGTGTTCTTCTAACAGCATCCTTACTAGTGATTTTAAATCCAACTCTTGTTTTTTTTCTTGTGTGTTGGGGTATCCAGGATTTGCTGTTGTTGGAGAGTTGGATTCAGATGCTTCCATAATGCCTTGGTTTCTGTTATTAACGTTCCTATGTTTGCCTTAAACTGTGTTAGATGGCACAGATTACTGATATGCTGCCTTCCTCTTTTGTGCCTTTGGAGCCCTGCTCAGTCCTGCCTCAAGCAATGTTATACTTGGTCTGTCATGGTGAACCAGGTGTTCCCGAACTGCTCTATCGTGGAGCAAAGATGGTGGTGGTGGGTCACTCCCTCTGTTGATTCTCAGGTAGGATACAGGCCCAGTGACAGACCAGCTGGCAGATGAACTGCCTATGTTATTAGGTCCTGAGCGCAGGCGACGCCTGGCAGTTTGCACCCCCAGAAATCTTAAGCTTGGGGAAATACAGTACCTAGTGATGTTTTACTGCCCTGGCAGGCAGCAGATATGGCAGCAGCGGGGACTCTCTCTCTCTGCTCTTCTCCACGCAGGACACAGGCTCCATGACTGGAGGGCTGGCAGATGAACAGCCTATGTGCTCAGGTCCTGGGCACAGGCAGATCCCTGTCGGTTTGCACCCCAAGACATATTAAGCTCGGGATAATACAGTACCGAGTGATGCTTTTTTGCCCTGGTTTGGCAGTGAAAATGGCCACAGGGAATTGCTCCCTCTGCCTTTCAAGGAGCAGGACACAGGCCCCTCGCCTGACGGGCTGTCAGATGAACCGCGTATGTGCTCAGGTCCTGGGCGCAGGTGGACCCCTGGCTGTTTGCACCCCCAGAGATCTTAAGCTCGGGGTAATACAGTACCTAGTGATGCTTTTCTGCCCTGGCAGGCAGCAAATATGGCCACGGGGACTCTGTCCCTCTGCTTTTCTCCACGCAGAACACAGGCCCCACGACACACCTGATAAGTTTTCATTTGATATGTAACTTGCACTAAAATATTCTCAAAGAAATACAAATCTAAAATAGACAAGGAAATGTAAAACTATACAATGTACAAACATAATGAAAAGGAATAGTAAGCCTTTATGAGATAAGGAGATTATGTCAAAGTAAACAGGGTGGATGAAAAATACTTTATTTCAAGGGAAAGATTCTTGTGCAGAAAGACAAATGGAATGTGATCTTAATACTTTAGGGGATTTTAGAATGCAGCAGTGTTTTGTGCCCACTGTCAGGAGCTAGAAATTGGGAGAACGGAAAAGGTTTGTGGAGATGTACGAATGTCAAGACTCATAATTATTTTTAAGAGTATGACATGCCAAACTTACTCTGAGCAAGCAGAGCAACTGAGGTACATTGTCCTCTGACTTTGAAAATGAAGAAACCAAAGCAAGGAATAAGTTATGGTAATATTCTCTTAGTTTAGAACTTTCAGATCTGGCTTTGACTGTGAGGAGCGGAATTCACAGCCTGCCTATGTCAAACTCAGCAACAAAAGCCACTTTTAGCCTTTACTGAAAGTGTTATTGTATTTATATTACTTTGTCCGAATACATATTTAATTTTATATTATCTGGTCAAATTTTAATAATTTCATAAAATATTTTGGTTAAAAGGTAAAATGATCAAACTTTTGTTTATTTGTTCGAGCAATTAAAATCATTGTATTTTTATGCACTTAGTAATACCCTCTTGATATATGTAAAAGCATTTCTTGAAAGAAAGCTTGCTACCCTACTTAAAAGTCATGCTAAATTTTAAAATGTGTAATATCCAAGATTTGTCTGCAGACAAAGCTTTAAATTACTTCTGCAAATATACTCTGCTTTTTAATAAAACAAACTATTCATGGATAAACATAATGCATTATGAATCATTTTCATCACGTTTCCTGCTATATTTACATTTGTAGCAACTATTTTATGATCTCAAAGAAAGACATTCAAGATAGAAGAGAACACAAATAAATTCTGTCCAAATACTAAGCATGCATAATGTGTCATTTAAATTCCTCATTTACATTCTATGCATTGGCACCAGGCCAAATTTTGTGTGCCAGAACCAGTAAAGTTAGAAAGGCAGTGTCAATTTTCCCTTTTGAGTTTGTTTTTATTTCTTTGTTGTGTGCTGGAATTTAGAAACATGCTTTCAAGGAATTTGCAAGCTCATTAAACATAGACTATACTTGTAAATCAGAATCAGTAAGCCTTCCTTATAAAATCCTTTGAGCCATAAATACATTACACTCTTAGGACAATTGCTTTGGCCTAATGTTTCTGTTTACAATGAAAATGTACAATCCTATTTTAATGTATAGGCATGACTCCATTCCATATGAACAGAGAGGTTAGAGGAATGTTTATTTTTAAGATACACAGCAAATAAATTGTGAATGTAGATATCCTTTTGTTAACTTATCAGTTAAAATTCAATGCTATGTAATGTGATTAACTCTAGTCTTTCATTATAATCTCTTCTGAACTCTGTAATGCAGTCCTTCTGAAGACATCGTAAATATCCCATATAACTTTTGAATGTTACTATGCTTATTAATTTATCTTTACCATTTTGTTTCTAGCTGGATATACTAATGGCAAGGTGAAAGAAAACAAATGCTTCCATGAACAATGCAAGAAATGAAAAAATAAATAAGCATAATGGTCACATTTGCAATGTTATTAATAAATGACTGGTATAACAAGAGAATGAGAAAAAAATATTCTCTTCTTCACAATAAGACCATGCCCATATGATCAGTAGAAGGGTTAGAGATTAAAGAATTTTAAAAAATGAGAATTTATCAGCAAAATCAGGCAAGTCCTCCACGTGTAAAAGAAACTTTGTAAAATATTTCTTCCCCTGATGCCATTACTCTCTACCACACGAGTCAAATTTTTCCATCACAATGGTTTAATGTGCCAATATTAACATGCTAATAATTAACTCAGAATCAGCTAGAATGTATTGGTATAATATTACAGCAATATATCAAACAATTTCAAATAGTATCATTTAACCAAAAGTGAGACTAGACGTGAAGTGTGTTCTTTGAGCTCTTTTCTTTCAGTATTTCTATCTTCTTTCTGTTTTGTGAGTGTGAATTTGTGCTGCCTTTGATGCTGTAATGTAAGTATGTCTGCCAGGGTTGTGTGTGTATGTGTGTGTGTGTGTATGTGTGTGTATGTGTGTGTGTATGAGTGTGTGTTTGTGTGTGTGTGAGAGAGAGGGAGAGAGAGAGAGAGAGAGAGAGAGAGAGAGAGAGAGAGAGAGAGAGAGAGAGAGATCCTAAAATGGCATCTGTTCTCACTTTTAATGGACTGTTCAGAAAACATCATGGCAAAAAATGAGGTATAAACTATAGAAATATTTATTGAAGATTTCAAGGTATAAATTAACTGATTTGAACAGTTCCAGAAAAAAAATAGTATCACAAATGTTCCACATGTTGTCCTCAATATTTAGTGTTAAGCATTTGTAAGATTTTTTCAACCTATATTTGCTATTTTCAACCAACGTTTATTAAACATTCACACACACACACACACACACACACACACATTACTCATGGTTCAGGAACATGGAATACAATACAATTTAAGACTGTAGCCATGCATATTTGCTATGCAAAAGATTTTTACTAGAGAAATTTGAGGCAAATAAAGTTGTCTACTGCATTGTACTTTTAAAGATAGGTTAAACATACAGGCTTTATATACTGTAGGTTATTAGTCCTAAGCCTGAGCAGATCACATATATATTCTTAGCTTTTAGTGCGAGACACAGCAGAAGTACTGGTCTCTTTAAAATTCAGAGATTTTATTTTTTAATCATAAGATTGTATTGCCGCATAAGAGGAAAACAAATATGTAGATTTTTTGAGAATCCTCCCTAATACATAAACTTGCCTAAAGTGCTGATTTCTTTCTTTGCTGATAACCACTGTTTTTTTTTCCCCTTAGGTACTAAAGGGATATATATATATGTGTGTATGTGTGTGTGTGTGTGTGTGTGTGTGTGTGTGTGTGTGAAATGTGTGGTAAAAGGCTTTGGTTACATTTTCTGTTGATTAACCCATTTTTTTTTCATTTGAATTACAAGATATGTCTTTGTTTTGTCAGTGAAAACAAACTTTTTCATTTCTTGGCAATTTATTAACTAATGACTATATGGTTCACCGATGAAAGGTTTCATGATATTCTCTTTTGGTGTTGTTTTCTACCCGAATCTCCCTTTTGTGCAAGATTTGCAAACAAGCTTCCTCATGTATATTGTAGGAGGAAATAGATTGAAAGTGCACTTTGTTTATTATACTTTCTACACTCCACAATATTCCTGTCATTTATACTACATCCATTCTCCCTCTAATTATCCTTTTCATATTCATGAATTTTTAAAATCTGTTTTTGACATAACTTTGTAATTTAGATTAATAACTGAAACACAGTTTTTCTATTTTTCATAAAGTCTTACTTCTTAAATATCTAAACTATGAAAAATTAGTCATGTTTTTCTATGCCTCAGATATGAATTTTTGGGTTAAAATTATCATTAACTATGATGCATATACCTTATATGTGTGAAAACTTTTAGATACCTCAGAGTTGAGATGAGGTAAATTAATATAATCTTGAATTAAACTGTTATTGGCTTCGTGAGTATTTTCAACTCAAATACCATTTTATTTAGGTACGTTTAATTACTATATCATTCAATTAAAGATGGTAAAATTAAATATAAATTGTCATTAGAAGCTTCTGTTTCTAGAAACAAATGTGAAATATTCTCTTAGGACCTCAGAAAATTTCAAAAAAGAGAAAGCAATCAAGTCACATTGAATTCTTTAAATTTCTTCTATGTCTATAAAGGCATGAAAAATAAAATTTGCAACCTATATTTAACTGAAAACAATTATTTTACATGCATATTGCATCATAAGTTTTCTTTCCCTATCTTATCCAAACTTCTTTTTATGTCCTGACATGTCCAATTATATACTGTTTCTTCCTCTCTTGAGGGAAAAAAAAAATCAAGGAATAAAGCAATGCATAATTAAAAAATTACAGAAAAGGGGACAACATTTGAAATGTAAATGAGGAATATATCTAATAAAAAAGTAAAAAAAGAAATGTAAATAAATAATCAATAAAAAATAACAAATTCACATTTGCTGGTAAAGTTTATATCAAAATGTAATATATACTTGAATGAAGTTTTCAAAATGAAATTCATGTATAAGTAATATAGTAAAGAAAACATTTTAAAAAATATAGCTTATACAGTAACAACTATTCATATTCTATGTACCTACAAACCTATCTTGATTTTGTTTCTTTGGAAAGCTATTTTCCTCTTTGCACTAAAGACAGAAACATGCAAGCTGATAACAGTTTCCAAATGGTTGGGATTATTATTAATACATCCACTATATTGAAATAAAAACAGGAAGAATTAGTTTTATCCAATGTAATTTCTTTGAAAGTGACTATTACTTTATATTTTTACAGAAAGCCAGGTACAGTGATGTGTTGGAACATGGTACATGGAGTGCTGTGAGGAGATTTCTGAGTGCTTGTGAGAAAATTCCAAAAAAAAAAAAAAAAAAAAAAAACCAAGAGTTTTGTGACCTCAGTTCCTTCAAAAGAGAAAAAAAAAATAGAAACACCAAACACACACACACACACACACACACACACACACAGACAAGCAGAAAATCTATAAAAACACAAAATCAGAACCTATCATATAAAGCACAATACCGATCAAACAAAAAAATAAAAAGGCACAAGCCAAAGAAATCGAATAGAAGTACTCTAAAAAATACCACTGAGTTTGTTACAAGTTGGATATCTTCAAAATGTCGTGTTTGTACCCAAAGAGACTCCATTAGATGAAACTACTTTTTTTTTCCTTCCAAAGCAGATGTCAGTTGGAAAAACCTTCTTGTTTAGTGATGTGAGCCCATGTGTTTTATCCCCTCCCAGCCTTCAATCTGGGCAGATCCAAAGTTGCTTTAACTTTGAAGTCATGTATGCATTTGTACAGGAATTTTAAGGCAGCAACATGGCTGGTCTGTCAGGATGTCACATCTAAGTATTTGTGTAATTCAGCTCAAATGTAGAGAGGCCACACAACATTAATGCCTCTGGCTGGAATACAGACATGCACATGGTTCACATATTTAAAGTTAAATTAGTCTGTGGAAAGAGGCAGCTGTGTTTAAATGTGGCATCTGATTGAGGGACAGACAAAGTGACAAACCAGAGAAAGATCTGACAGAATGAGTGAGAGATAGGGTACACGCAGCTCTCTCAAAATAGAGCAGGAAAGAGAAGCTAGTTAGCATTAGTGTAGGGAGAGTTAATCAGGTATGTGGGAAGGAGGGTGAGTTCAGTGATTGCACTATGGTTAAGTTCAGGCAATGGAGTGGAGTTCTTGTAGTCAGTGATGTTCAATTCATGGAATTCCGTGGCAGTTTTACCAAGCAGAGCAACAGAGTGGAAAGCTGAGAGGAACTGGGTTTAAACCAGTCAGCTTAGATTGGAGATTTAAGCCAGAATAGCTAAGTTGGACCAGCCAACTCTTATTTCTTCAGAAAAAAAAAAAAAAAAAAAAAAAAAAAAAAAAACAGAAAGGATGAGCTTCCTCAGTAGTAAGCATCTGAGATTATAATCACATCTGGAGAATTAAAGTTACTTTTACGTCTATCAGTCGTGTGGTATCTGGAAGTCATTATTTACTTGTGGTTGCCATTCTTACAGGCTCTTATCATCTTCCCATTTCCTCTACCTTATATCTCCTCAAGACCTAAGGCAAGGGGCTTGATGAAGACATCCCATTTAGGCATGAGCGTTCAAAAAGACAGATTTTTACAAAAATTTTCTGTTTCTCTATGTACTGCAAAATGTTAGGTTTCTGTGTTGTATCCCATTTACTTAGAAGAAATTTCTCTGATATGACTGAGTGAGACAACCTGCTTTAACATTACGTGCTTTGATCTTCTGATAGCAATATAAAAAATATAAATAGCATTTTATTAATCCTCATGGATTAAATACAGTGTTTTATCTTATGGTATTTTTATATTCATACTTAGGATTTTACTTTTCTGCTTTTCAATGTACTGTTCCCTAAGCCTGTAAGCATATTTCTTTTACTTATTTTATATCTGTTCCTTAGAAAATAAGTATGTTATCTAAAATGTCTTTCAAATTATCATAGAAATATTTTTCTGATCCATTGTCCCTGTCCTCTTTGTGATGATGTGGATACAGTAAAATATAGAAGAGAGATGATGGTGACACAGTCTACCCACTGAATGGTGGCTTATGATCTAGAAGGAAGAACTGAGTCCAAACTGAGGTCAGAGGATAAGTTTTCAACAGCCGAATTGCTTTGTATTAGTCCTCACCTTTGAGGACAACATTAGTAGGACAGAGTGGCAGCCTAATGAATTGGAAAAGATTTTCACCAATTACATATATAAAGAGATATAATTTCAAATATATAAAAATTTCAATAAGTAGATATCAAGAAAACAACCCAAATTTAAAAATGTGGTACAGATCTAAAGCATGGAATTCTCAAAAGAGGAAACAGCTGAGAAACTCTAACAGAAATGTTCAGTATTCTTAACCATAAGGAAAATGAAAATCAAAATTATTTTTTGATTTCATCTGACACTTGTCAGAATAGCTAAGAGCAATAAGGAAAAAGACAGCTCAAACCGGCAAGGATATAGAGCATTTTTGAAACTCATCCATTGTGTTTGAGACTGCAAAGTTTTAAATAATGGGACCTATCATGACTGTGCTCAGAAAAACTCAACAAGTATCTGAAAGTGTCAGATGTAGATATTTGCACCCAATCAATGGAAAGAAGCTGATGACCCCTGTGGTTGAATTAGGGAAAAGTTGGAAGAAGCTGAGAAGGAAGAGGTTTTCAACACCATAGGAAGAACAAGAATACCAACCAACCAGACCCCCCTGAGCTCCCAGAAACTAAACCACCAATCAAGGAATACACATGGAGGGACCCATGGCTCCAGCCCTGTATATAACATAGTATTACCTTTTAAGGTGTTAATGTGAGGAGAGTCCCTTGATCCTGTGACGGCTGGATGGTTGCCCTAGTATAGGGGAATGCCAGGGCAGGGAGGTGAGAGTGGTAGGGTGGGTAGGGGAAACCCTTCATAGAAGCCTGGGGAGGGAGATTGTATATTGGGATTCTTTAGGGAATCCAGGAAAGGGGATAATATTTGAAATGCAATATAGAAAATATCCAATAAAAATAGTTATAAAAATATAAAAAGAAATTAACAAAGAAGCTGAGGATGAGGGCAACCATGCAGTCTCAATTAACCTGGACCCTCAGATCTCTCAAACACTAGACCACCAACCAGGCAGCATATACGCTCTGATATGAGGACCCTACATATATACAGCAGAGGACTGCTGGGTCTCGGTTTAGTCAGAGAAGATGATGCACTCAAGAGACTAGAGGCCACAGAGATTTTAGAGATCTAGTGAGGTGAGAGTGTTGAGGGTGGGGGTATCCTCATGGAGACTGTGTGGTGGGGAGGATGTATGGGATGTGGAACAGTCAATCAGAGGGTGGACAGGGAGGGTAATAAAATCAGGAGTTTGAAAGAAAGAAAGAAAGAAAGAAAGAAAGAAAGAAAGAAAGAAAGAAAGAAAGAAAGAAAGAAAGAAAGAAAGAAAGAAAAGAAAGAGAAAGAGAGAAGAGGAAGAAAGGAAAGAGAGAAATGAAGAAAAAAAGAAACAAAGAATGAAACAAAGAAATACAGAAAGGCAAGCCAAAAATAAATAAATATATGAATGAATGAATGAATGAATGAACAAATGAATGAATGGATGAATGAATGAGTAAATAAATAAATAAATAAATAAATAAATAAATAAATAATCAAGTTTTGTCCCAGAAGTGTTCTGCTAGGTATTTTCAACAAACAAACAAACAAAACAAAAAACAAAACCAGGTTGTTGCAAAGACTAGTTTTCTCTCCCCAAATGGAAGGCAAGGCCACATTGCTCAAGAGAACACCTACACAACTCATTGAACAGAAGTAAGTTTAGCTTGTACCTATACAGAACCTTCACATATGTTGTAAAGTCATTGATAAAAAAGGTACTCAATAAGCAACCTAAAGAGCAATGTAAATGCTTACCCAACTATAATCCTTTTGACCTCTAATGCTAATGTCTATACATACTAAGGCAGTGGTGGCACAAAGATTGTCAGAGTACCCAACAAATATCTGCTTTGAATTAAAGCCCACTCTGTGAGAAGGAACACATATCTAACACTGCTTATATGACCAAGATCCAGAAGACATTGTTGTTTTAATAGATGAGTGCCTTTTAAGCTATCAGTTGAGAGACTTCCTCCTTAAGCAGCTAGGAACAAGCACAAAGATCCACAGCCAGACTTTATCCAGAGTGGTAGACCATGCACATTCCGTAAATGGAATTTTTATATCTAATCCCTTCCTTGATTGCTCAGGGAACATCATGGAAGAGGAGCAGAAAAAGTATACAAGCCAGAGGAATTAGGAAGAGTGCAAAAGACAGAGTCACGGAGAACACCAAGGAAACAAAGCTCTCTAAGTCACCTGAGCAAACCTCCTATGAACTCATTAAGACTGAAACAGCAGGCACTAGGCCTGCAAAGGTCTGCACCACTTACTTTGCATGTATTTTGTTGTATCCAGTTTAGTATTTTTAGGGACTCCCTGATTGTGAGAACAAATAGTTTTCTGATTATGGTGGCTTTTAATGAGCTCTTTTCATTCTGTTTTGTCCAACTCTCACCTGTAGACTTTTGTTTATGTAATTATATTTTAGTTTATTATCATCCTTTAGAAAGATGTTTTCCTTCTAGCAGAACATAAAGAAATTGTGTTCAAATAGGAAAGGAGATAGAGAGAAACTGATGGGTAGACAGGAATCATGATCCTTAATCAGGAATTATATTAGGAGAAACGTATCAATTTCCAATAAATGCAAATCATGAAAAAAGAAAACAGTGAGAATACTATGATGATTATCAGACTAAAAAATAAAGTTTAAAAAATAGGTAAAAAAACGATTTAAAAAAGTGTTCTAGCCTCATTTCGTATTATATTATGAAACAAGTACCAAGCTACATAAAACTTCCCTTCTCAGACTAGGTTACAGTTAATTGATTACAGGTTTTGTGATTGCCACAAAAATGTAATGAGTCCCAAAAGTCATGATCTCAGTTGACTATCCTTTGTATACAGACTCACTGACATAAACAGAATTAAAATGAGAATCATTTCCTTCATTTCTTATTTCAGGAACCACTTTGGTTAATCCTATCATGTGTAGACAGACAACCAATCTCTTCAAAATTGTCCACAACTCCTGTTAAAGTCACTGTAAGTGATGCTGTGCATCTCGTTGCCCTAGTCTGACAGTTTGGAAAGGAAGATAACGCATCTTAAACAACAGATCTGAAAATATGTACTGCAGAAAGAGGATAATGGGATTGCAATTCACTGTTCGTTTTACTTATCAGCTTTCTGCACGTGGGTGATTTAAAATCCTTGTTAAAAGAGTCAGGAGATTTATTTATAGTTTCTCATAGTAGAAATGAACACAGTTTGAGTTCTGGCAGGTTTAAATATGGAATATGTGAAAAATATGTCTGCTAGTTGATCCGAGATTAAAAACAGACACAAAGTAACAGAATATTTGAACTTAAGAATGTGACTATATTCAGGCGATAAGACCTGACATTGATAACAAAATATTTATGTAAGTGGAGTAAGGCAGCAGTCCCCCATGCTTTTGCTATCTCTTTAGGTATGAGAAAACACACTGATGTTTTATATGCTCACGGATGTTCATGCTGAAAGTTATTTTCAGGGTGTATTTTTTGAGACTACAACAACCAAACATTTGTAGTTTTATGTTATAATAAATATGTACATTATAAGAAATTCAGAATATAATTTTTCACACTTGATTTAATGTGCACACAGGCTTCTGTAATAAAATATACGCTGCATACCAGAGAAAAGAAGAGAGCTGTAATAATTCTAACACAAATAATATTTTTATTTCAAAAGATTTAATTTCAGTAGACCAATTTCCACAGGCCAGCTGGAATACCCAGAAACAATTCACACATCAAATGATGCCCAAGAAGAAGGAAGAAGAGGCCCCTGGTCATAGAAAGGATCGATGCAGCAGTGTAGGAGAATACCAGGACAGGGAAGCAGGAAGGGGTTGATTGGGGAACAGGAAGAAGGAAGAGGGCTTATGGGACTTTTTGGGGAGGGGGATACTGGAATGGGGAAATCATTTGAGATGTTAATAAAGAAAATATGGAATAAAAAATATTTTACAATTGTCAAAAAGTGAGTGTAAACTAGTCTCGCATTTATTGGAAGTAAATGTACCATTACCGTTAGGTCTTGCTTAATGGTTATTCAGTTGTTAATAAATAACATAATGTTTATAAGTATGTCAATCATTACATAAGTTTTACAAATAATTTACATCACATTTTTGCTGTAGACTCAGTGACTTTTCAACATTTTCTTTGGTATAAATTAGCAATTTTATACTTGAATATAACATATTTGTCCACTAATTTTCTATTCTCTAACTTCTCCTATTGTGCTTCCTCAGTATCTATCTATCTATCTATCTATCTATCTATCTATCTATCTATCCATCTATACATCTATCTATCTATCTACCTAACTACCTATCTATCATCTATCACTGATTTATCATCTATCATTTACTTTATCTATATCACTCTATGCATCCATCTACCTATTTATCAATCAACTATCTATCGATCTATCTATTTATCTATCTATTGATCTATTACTTTCTATCTACCTGCTCATGATTCAAAATGTACAATTAGTATTCTCTATATGAGCATGAGTGAAAGACAATTTACTGGAGTATGGGGAACATTTGAGGGACTATGTTCTTTATGAAAACTTAATTCTCCTTTCTCAGAAGCCATTAAATAACATTATTGTCTCAACTTTTGGTGGAAATTCATTATCCATTCATCATTTACCATCCATCCTGATGTTTTGAACTTCTACATGTTTTCATGTAATCATACTGATGATTTGCTAAGTCTAAAGGCCCCGTATTATTGATTCAGAAGCTCCACCAGCATTATTATAGTAATATTTACAGTTTTGTTTGTTTAAAAAATCTAAGAAAAGTAAATTCTAGTGTGTAGCTTATACCTAGGAATAGTTACACATGTCTATAATCCCAGTATATAGGGACTAAGAAAAAGAATCACTACTTAGAGGATAATCAGTGCTATATAATAAGAAACTTTTACTTTTTTAATTATTTTATTTGTTTACATTTCAAATAGTATCTCCCTTCTACAAACCCTCCATTCCATCCTCCCTCTTCCCCATTACATTGCCTCTATAAGGGTGCTACCCCACCCATTCATCCACTCCTGCCTCACCGCTCTAGCACCCCCCTACTTTGGGGGTATCAAGTCTCAACAGGACCAAGGCTCTCCCCTCCCACTGATGTCAGATAAGGTCATCCACTGCTATATGTTTATCTGGAGCCATGGATCTCTCCTTGTATGCTCTTTGATTGGTGGTTTAGTCCCAGGAACTCTGGGTGGTCCAGTTAGTTGATGTTGTTCTCCCTAAGGGGTTGCACTCCCTTCAGTTCTTTCAGTCCTTCCCCTAGTTCCTCCTTTGGTATCCCCATTCTCAGTCCAATGGTTGGATGTGAGTATCTTCATTGTAATGGTCAGATGCTGGCAGAACCTTCCAGGAAATAGCCATAACAGGCTCCTGTCAGCAAGTTTTTCTTGGCATCAGCAATAGTGTCTGGGTTTGGTCTCTACTCTATATTTTGTCCCCTGTCTTTCTTTTGGACAGAACATTTCTGGGTTAAAAATGTTGAGATGGGTGGGTGGTACCATCTCAACTGGGAGCCATGTCTATCTGCTAGAGGTGGTCTTTACAGGTTCTATCCTCTCTTTTTTGCATATTTTGGTAAAAGTCATTCATGGCATGATTTATGGTAATTAAAATCTGGAAATAAATCAAACAGGTATCAATAAGGGACTGTGTGGATAATCTATAATCTAGTTACATAATCACTTATCCTGTGGTCAAATAGCAATAATGACACACTGTCAGATTTCCAAGAATCAAGATGTTTAAATGAAACAATAAAATAAAATAAAATAAAATAAAATAAAATAAAATAAAATAAAATAGATAAAATATAAGGTAGCTGGAAGTTGGGTGTGATACCACACAAGAATCTTTTTCAAACAAAAACATACAGCATATAAGAGGGTTAGGGGAAGTGAAGAAATGTCTATTGGTGGATTGCTTGGTTTGAAAGCATAATAATCTCAGTTCAGATTAGTATTTCTCACAGCAAAAGCTAGTCCCGTGAGTATGCACCTGCATTCCCAAAGATAGAGACAGGTGGTTGCAGGAATTTGCTACCCATTTGGTATATAAATGTAATATAATAAAATTGCCGTTCTTAATATACAGTCTTTAAAAGTCCAGACAAATAAAGATATCAAAATAAGGAGAAAATACAGGAAGAATACATTGAAACCATTGAATACTTTAAAATAAATCAAGGGCCAACAAGATTGCTTAGTAAGATAACTGCTACTAAGCCAAATACCATAATTTCATTCTTACAACCCACAGGGTTGGCCAACAGAAACAACTTATCTATAAACAGTCTTTTATCTCTGGACATATAATTATAGAAAAAAGTGTGAGAGAAACAGAATACACACACACACATACACACACACAGAGAGAGAGAGAGAGAGAGAGAGAGAGAGAAAGAGAGAGACAGAGAGAGACAGAGAGAGACAGAGACAGAGAGACATAGAGACACAGACGGAGAGAGAGAATACACTCAACCTTAAACATAATAATCTTTAAAATAATCTAATAGGTACTGGGGTCTTGAGACTGTGGTGTTGAATATGTACTACTTTTGTATTGTAATTCTCTTACAGAAGACTCAAGTCGGGTTCCCAGCAGACATGTGGTTGACACAAGACTGTATATAAATTGAGTTCGAAGAATAGAATTGAAGACCCAGTAATAAAACCATATACATATAGACATTTGATATTTGACAAAGAAGCCAAAATATACAGTGGGAAAAAAAAGAAAAACATCTTCACTAGATGGTGCTGGTCTAACTGGCAGTTGGTGTGTAGAAAAATGAAAATAGATCCGTGTTTGTCACCGTGCACAAAGCTCAAGTCCAAGTGGATCAAGGGCCTCAACATAAAAGCAGATACACTTCATCTAGTGGAAAAGAATGTGGAAAAGATTGTAAAACTCATTGGCATGGGGGAAACTTCCTAAGCAGAACACCAATGGGAATAATGCCTTGGTTTATCCTAATCTCATCAGCTGTATTAGCATTTATCCAAAGTGTCAGGTTGGTTGTGAAAATTGTGGAGACAGGAACTAACTTCTCTACAGCTGCGAAAGTCTTAGATTAATTGTTTTTTTTCAAATATTTGTTAGCACAGGAGCTTTGAAAATGATCTTAGCTCAATACTCCAACTCTCTCAGCTGCTTCACCTTGCTTTCACCTTGCATTTCTGTTAGGAAGAAGTCAACTTCTTTGAACCTAATACTCCAACCTCTTCTGTTTAGTACTTTAAAGGTTTCATGTAACTCTCAACAAATAAATAGAGCCAGGCCCCTGGTTGGTATCCAACTTTAGCTTAAAGAAATATTGGTAATGCTTTGATCTTCTATCCACACCATTAAAACATATTTCATATCACACAGTAAAAGATTTTCTCCATGATATTTGTGTAGACACTGTAGTGGCATTATATTTTCCTTCAGGAAATTTTCCTTTGCATATGTTTTGGCTAAATATTACTAGCTATAAGTCTTTCTCTTACTTGACAGTTCCCTTAATATTTTTGTTACTGCCTCCTATTTCAAGCAGTTATCACATACATTTTTTCTTTTATTTCAATTCATTATGAAGTTAGACATGGACTTAATTTTAAATATTTGGTGTTTTTGGAATACAATGACTTGAAGAGAAGAAAACTTTGGGAGCTGCTGACCAGTGAACTGTCAGAATGCATACATTCATCAGTTGACTATGCCATCTCTTTGGATATAGTTTAACAGCCTAATGAGTTGCTTTAGGTACGGCAGCTGTCCTTGACCATAGGACACTATAATATAGTAAAAATGTGAAGATCAGAAATGTTGTAAAAATTATGAAAATTTTAGAAACAATAATAAAGAAATAGCTAACGTCTCCTGTAAGAAAATAAAAAAAAAATAGGCACACCAAGGTTATGTTTGTCTTCAGCAGAGTTTTCATAAAGCTTTAGTAGGAAAAATGATGCAGAGTAAAATGGTAACTATGGAATGCAAAACAAACAAAAATACCATGGCCAGACTTAAATAATAAAATTAAAAAGTCATCACAAAATCTGGAGAATTAATTATATACATAAACACTCTAGTGAAAGATAATAACATAAGAACTTGGGTAAGGACAAATGTTTTGAGCCGAGATACATTTTAAAATTGAAGGGGGAAATCAGTATGTTGTAATTTAGGAAACTGATTAACATATTAACATATGTTATAGAACATAGTTTATATTTTTATCATTTTAAATTTTTTCTCTCTATATATAGATTGAAAAAAGTTTACAAACTACAATTTACTTTTGTACTGCAAAACCATTTATCCAGATACCAAACTGAGTCACAGCTCATACTTGTGTTTCTTCATCAATATCCAAATTTATGTTATATTGTTTGAATGTATACTAAATATATTTTAAATAGTATAACATACCATCAAAATAATACTTATGAACATTATTAAGATAAAAATGTACAAAATGCTATAGTATTAAATATAAATAAATATGTGGGGGAAATAGGACATATGAATTAAAGTTATGGTTGTCCTAATTTCTGTTTCTACTCAAAAGAATTTATAGATTGTTATGGCTTTCAATGCTCTGTCCTTAATCTGTCTGTTATACAAATCAGCACCTCAGTTGGTCAGTATTCAATTACTAACAATTACGTAAGCCTTCATTCTTGAGATATGTGACTGGATGTTCATCATGCTTTATGGATTTGTGAGAATGTTTCATTAGTTTTTATAACTAGCTATGACATAATGGAATGCACCATAGCCTAAATAATTGTCTTACATCCCCAATTGTCTCCTAGTTCCATTTTTAGCAGTCATATGAGTACCTCTTTTTAGGATATTGTTCATGCCAGAAACAGTTTGTTTCCACGTGCTTTTCTCAGAGGTAGAAACCATAACATCAGCTTGCTAGCAAAAGTGATGTCTGGGGAAAATTTTAGCTCATTAATTGAAATACTTCTTTCATATCAACTGAGCCTGAACTGCTGAATAAAATGAAAGGGAGTATATTCAAATGATAGGATAACATGTCCAAAAACAATTAATTATACATTTATCTTTTATTTAGTTAACAGAGAAAATTTCTCTTTATGACATTAGAAAAAAAAGCAGTTTTAAGCCTACACTTTCATGCAAAGATTTTTCTTCTAGAAAACAGTTGAGTTTACAAATATTTTCTAAAGCATTTCTCATTTTGCTAATGTTTTCATGTTGAAGTATGTACTACTCCTTACTTTTAAAATAATGAGTTTCATGGTGAGCTCACAACTTTTCAGGGTAAAATGCTTGCTGTCCATACATGAGGCCTGAGATTAGATCCCAAGCAGCTATCTAATATAAAAAGTCAAGTTTGGCAGTGTGTTTATGGAATCTTAGGCCTCAAAAAGTAGAGACAGGAGGGTTCCCTGGTCACCCAGGGTATCTAGTCAGTCACATCCATGTTCCTTATAATATTCTGTTTAACAAATCCAATAATAATTGAAAGAAGAGTAACTTGTGAGTGGAAAACACTTAAATTTGAACTCTGTTCTTTCCATAGGTACATAGGTCATGTGTCTCAATATTGTATGCTTTTAGATACATAACAGAAGACAGTATGATTCATAGGTAGAAGTATTACTGGATGTATTTTTGGCAATGCTGTTAGTTTATTAATATTTATTACTCAAAGACTTTCATTACCTTTTTCTTTAATATTTTCCAGGTTGACACAGCATGTCAGCAATAAAGTATGTGCCACCAGCTTCACCTTCTACCATGTAGGATGTGTAGTTAGGTTATCAGGCTTGGTAGCAAGTATCTTAACCTTCTGAGTTACCTGGATATCATCAACTTATATTTACATTAACTTTTTCTTTTTGTAAAATATATTTTAATAGTTTTATTTCCTTTTCTCCATTTCTTCCTAATCTATCTTATCTCTCTATCCACCAACATTCTTATTCTTTGTCTATCTCTATCTCTTTCAAATAAAAAAATTAAATCAAAATAATCAAAGTGAATAAATGTCCAATATTATCAAAAATAATATAACAAATCAACCCCACACACACATGTGCACATAAATCATCCATATTTTGTGTTGGCCAACTTGTCCCCTTCCTTACAATATGCTTGATAAATCCAGTGACACTTCTTTTAGAAAACTAAATTTTCCTTTGCTAGGAGGTATCAATTGTAAATAGCTTCTTTGTTGTGGTGAAAATTTATATTTACTTCCATTTCTCTGTAAATTTCACCTTGATTTGCCTGATCTAATTGTTGTCTAGAGGCTTAGTGCTAAATTCTCTCACCTGTTCTAGTTATTTCTGAACTCTTGCTGTCTGGTTCAACTTGGCCTTTGGCTCAAATTCCTATCCAAGTTTACTGATTGAGTATGACTTCTCTAAGCTTATCACTGAATTGCTCTGTTCAGAGAAAAGTGCATCTGAATTCCACCAACTGAACTGCACTTACTCCATGAATTCAACTGTACTGAACTTAACTGAACTGAACTTAACTGAACTGAACTTAACTGAACTGAACAGCATTGATCTGAACAGAAATGCAAAAACTCAACTTAACTCAACTGCATTAAATCGAAGTGTATCAAACTCCAATGAACTGAATTCAGATGAACTCTACTATATTGCCAAAACAAAACTGAATTGACCTCTCTTAAATACATCTCAATTTCAACCATGACTGCTTTCTTCTACAAAATAAAATTATCTACATTGTTTAGAATTAAAGATATATACTAAGCACCAGTTTATATTCCAGCAAAATCATGCTATAATACAGGTCAAGTCTGAATTCCAGCCAGATCCAAGACTCTCAATCTCTTCATATTGTCCAATTGTGAGTTTATATGCTATCATGTACAAAAAGTAGTCTTTCTGATGTTGCCCAGCAAGCTATTACCTTATAAGGTATTTAAGTTTTACACTTTAGAAGTATAACACTGTAGCTGTCATCAGACAAACCAGAAGAGGGCAACCAATCCCATTACAGATGGTTTTGAAGCCACCATGTGGTTGCTGGATATTAAACTCACAAACTCCGGAAAAGCAGTCAGTGCTCTCAAACACTGAGCTATATCTCCAGCCCTTAAATATGATTTTTAAAAGTTTGTTTTTTATCTCCTATAACATTTTTGTCACTATCACACAAGCATATATGGCAGGTATATTGCTCTTGAAGGGTACAGTGTTTGTAGTTATCAGATATTGATGATTACTAAGATAAAGTACAAATGACTAAAAGCAACTTACTATGGTTAAACAACTTTTGCCATCATTAATGTTCAAATTACAACTATTTTGATACTTTTATCATCCCCCCAGTAAGAATGCCAAACATCAGCAAAGGAAGTGAAAACTCATGCTGCTGAGAATGTAGTCAAAGTTAAACTCTTATTCATTGGTGTTAGGGCTATAAACTAATATAGTCTCCATGGTAATTATGTTGGTAGTTTCATCAACAAGCTAAAAACTGATCTATCCCAAAGTTCTATTATATTACATTTACGACTCTACTACTCAGTGGACTCTATTATCTTACTGTAGAAATGCTTCCTTGTAGATGTGCAATTCTGCTTTATTCATAATACTAGGAAATTGAAAAATCAAAGATGGCCTTCAAATTATGAATCATAATGACTTTGTGGAACATTTAAACGTTGGAATATTATTTAGGTGTTGAGAAAAATCACATTATAAATTTTTCTTTTTTTTTTTAGAGTAAAAGGTTGGAAAATATTTTACAAGCAAATGGTCTCAGGAAACAAGCCAGAGTAGCCATTCTAATATCAGATAAAATTGACTTTCAACTTAAAGTCATCAAAAGAGACACAGAAGGACACTTCTTGTTGGTCAAAGGAAAAATCCCCCAAGGACTCTCAATTCTGAACATCTATGCTCCAAATGCAAGAGCATCCTCATTCATAAAAAAACTTTACTAAAGCTTAAAACACCTAACACAATAATTGTGGGTGACACTCCAGTCTCCTCAATGGACCAATCAGGAAAACAGAAACTAAACAGGGACACAGTGAAACGAATTGAAGCTTTGGACCAATTGGGTTTGACTGATATTTATAGAACATTTCATCCTAAAGCAAAAGAATATACCTTTTTCGGCACCTCATGGTACCTTCTCCAAAATCGCCTATATAATTGGTCACAAGACAGACCTCAACAGATATAAGAAGATGGAAATAATCCAATGCCTCCTTTCAGATCACTATGGAGTAAGGGTGTTCTTCAATAGCACCAAAAGCAACAGAAAGCCCACATACACATGGAAGCTGAATAATACTCTACTCAATAAAGAAAGAAATCAAAGACTTCCTAGAATTTAATGAAAATGAAGGCAAAACATACCCAAATTTATGGGACACAATGAAAGCACTGCTAAGAGGAAAACTCATAGCCCTGAGTGCCTCCAAAAAGAAACCGGAGAGCGCATTCACTAGCAGCTTAAAGGCGCACCTGAAAATCACCAAACTCAGGGCTGAAATCAATCAAGTGGAAACAAAGAGAACCATACAAAGAATCAACAAAACCAGGAGCTGGTTCTTTGAGAAAATCAACAAGATAGATAAATCCTTAGCCAGACCAAGCTGAGGGCACAGAGAAAGTATCCAAATTAACAAAACTGGAAATGAAAAGGAAGATATAACAACAGAAACTGAAGAAATTCAAAAATATCATCAGATCCTACTATAAATTTCATGTAAGTGGATTGAACTAGACAACCTCAATTGTTGGAGGGTAACAGAACGAAAAAATTTAAATATTTCGTGTTCTCTCTTTTATGTTAATGTTGTATTTTAAACTTTAGATATATGTGTTTAAATCTGGATAACCATAGTGTTGGGTATCTGGTAAGGGACCACAGAAAGAGGAGTAAATTTTTTACAGAAGGAGAAATGAAATGTAATGTTATATATTATGTGTATTATAATGTAGTGTTATAAAGCAATATAGATAAAACTAAACTAAGATTGTTAAATGTGAATTAGAAAGGGAGTTCAGAATAAAGGAAGGAGTTCATGGAGAGACAATTAGCACCAACTGCCTTTTTTAAAATCCATTTGGAAACCTTCTACTAGGAAGCATCCTAATATATATATGTATTTGAAAAAAATAAAATTGAGTCATCATATAATGGAAGAGGCAACACACCAATTAGACAGACATCTTATCCCACTAAATAAATCCCCCAATGTCAGAAATGATTTCCATCCTCTTGAGTCATTGGCCAAAGAACCTCTCCCTCAAACATAGTCAATGGTATGGTATTTGTTACTCTAAACAACCACACACACGCACACACACACACACACACACACACACACACACACACGCATAAGTCAGGGCATCAGACTTGGCACCTAGTACGTTTACCTGCTAAGCCAATATCCAAGCCCTTGTCTGTGATTTTATGCGTATTTAATGTTTATTTTGTTTGTTTAATAACAGTTTAATTGCTGGATCAAATCTTAAGATGACATTTCGTTGTGTAAGAAACTTCTTCCATAATAGCCATGTTGTTTTGTGTTCTCACCAGCAATGAGTGAGTGCCTATTGTACTGTACCCTCACTAATATTTAATGACATCAGTGTCCCAAATTTTGGCAATTCTAATAGTTGTATAGTGATGTTATTCGGGGTTTTCTTTAATATGGAAAACACATGGCAAAGCAAGCAGCTGACTGAGACATATGCAGGTTAACCCAACCATGGGACTGAAGTCGGGGACCTCTGTGGTTGAATTAGGGAAAGGCTAGAACTAAGTACTCTGTGTCATTTCTAACAAATAGGTGAACAAACCAGGGCATTAAATGATGTACAATCCCTTAGTCCTAAAAATACCAATACTAACTGTATGGGCAATATTAAAATGTAAAATTTAAGTTAGATAGAAGAATATGTTCAATTCATCTATTGTACAATATTATAGCTAATATAATGCATTTTATTAATCTCCAAGGAATCACTTTAAATGTTCATGCCACACAATATTGTATGTTGATGTATATTTAAATTAGCTTCATTTACTTCTTTAAAATTTCAAATGACTGTAACAGATAAATATATAGAGTTTTTAATTGGTCAGTCTACTTACATAAACTCTTGCAAATACCTTTAATAAATGTCTATGTTCATTACACACTCATCTTCAAAGTAGTATTGTCCAGAGTAGACAAAGTGCTAAAAGCTGTAGATGAATGTTGACAGAATAATGGAAAAAGAACATATTAAATATTACATGCATTTAGTCTACCTTGGAAGAGGAGATGCTGCAACTTACAGCAAAATTTGTAAAATGGGAAGACCATGTGCAAAATGAGATTAGTTGGATGTATGGCAGGTAGGGCATGATCCCAGATTCTTGTGGAATCTAAAAAGGAAATTGAATTTAAGTCGCATCTTTAATAGTGGTGTTCACTAGCCAGGCGATGGTTGTGCATGAGAGGGCATACATTTGAATCTGAGTATGAAAAAATATATGAGAGAGCTTAAAAGGCGAAAAGGGAGAGGGTGAATGTCATAATTAAATTATAATCTCAAAAATTAAAGAGAGATGTTCATTAAATTACATACTTTTTCTCTTAATGTAGTGAGCAGTTTTTTAATATATTACATATGTGGATTTGAAAGAGTAGATTATAAATATCCCTGTGATGTAAACATAAGTAAATGGGGTTGAAAGTGAATATGTTTCTTGAAAATCATATCACTTCAAAGACATGCATTCATCAAACATAAATGAAAGATTATTCCAAAGTATATTCAATCTAGCCAAAAATTCCAGTATAGATCAGGAAGAAGCTAAAAATGTCGACTCTTAGCTAAGGTGTGGCTACAACAAAGTATTCTATCCTTTAATAGATGACCCGATAGCTATATACATACATGCATCACTAATTACTAAGCAAAATTTGGTTGTCATTGGGGACATTAAGAAAGAGTTGAAGAAAAATGGCATAACAAATGATCATAATATAGTGAAGAGAGCTATGAAATTAATAAATTTTAAAAATAACAGTAAAGAAAGAAAGACTTATAATATTTACACAGATCAAAGGTGAATCATAAATAAATTAAAATATGCATTAATCATAATCATGCTAAAGATGGTTGAAAAAGAAGCCACCTACAGGAACATAGAACGCATGAAAAATAAATGAATACTATAAACTTTTTTGTCCACTTCAAAAGTTCTATCAAAATCAATCAATGTGTGTATAAGTTGAGTCCAGTTACATGGCTTGCAGCATATGGGAATCTTCTGAACCTACATACACAAGGAGGCTGCTAAAAGATGAATTTTATCAGCATTTGTTACCCTAACAGTTAAACATTTTACAGTGAATAAACAGGAAAATATTTGAACATAATATAAATAAAAGGGAAAATGTTGAAAATGTCAAGAAACTGGAAATCATTTAAAATGTGATTTTTTTTTTCAATATATGCCATACATGAAATTTTCAGCAGATTTGGGAAACAAAATACTAAGAAACATGAGTAAAAACGTAAAGATAACATACTGGCATAAACATGAAATATACAAGAAAAAATACTTATTAAGGCTTAGGAAGTTGTCTTGAAAATGACTTAACCTTAGTAGGTAAAAATGACTAATAAAATATAGAAAATATTTATGTATGCATATTTGGATTATTTTGGCAGTTTCCAAGACAAATAACCCCTGTTATTATGCAATAATATAAGGCAAGTGCATTTTTTAAAGTATTGAAGTATTTTTAAATAGTGTGGCAATTTTTAATATTAAAGCACTTAAATATTTTAGGCATACATTTATTGTATTGTTACATTATAATCATCAAATTATGTACTTGTCAATATTTTTTATATCTTTCAAGCATTGATATTTTGTCATTAAGGCCTTCTTGACTTTAAATTATAGTACCTGTGGAATGTTTTCTCAAGCACCCGCTTCACTAATAAAAGCAGACATTGAAATAAAGGTATTTTATTCTCTAATATGTTTTAATTGTGTCCCTATACTTTCATGCATAAAAGCAAGTAAACTGTGCTCCTTTTCAAAGGAGATTATATTTGTTGGAGCATCTTTTGGGTACATGTCCAGGTGTGGTAGAGCTGGGTCTTGGGATAGAATTATTCCCACATTTCTGAGAAACTGTCAAATGGATTACCAAAGTGGTTATAACAGTTTGCACTCCTACTTGAGACCATCTCTTTTAAAAGAGCCAATTGCTGACACTATTAGAGATACCCTTGTATGTGTACATATAGGAACCTAGCATAGCTGTCTCCTGAGAGGCTTCATCTAAGCAGCTGATGTGAAGAGGTGCAGTGACTCACAGCAGGACAGAATGTGGTGCTTGGAAGTCTTAAAGATGAGTGAGGGATGGAATTGAGTTGCCTGCCATTGGTTCCCCTTCCCCTTCTGGATTGCCTAGTTGGTCTTCAGTGGGAGAGGAAGGGTTTAGGCCTGCTGGGATTGGATGTCTCAAAGCGGGGTGGTACACATTTTCCTCAGAGAATGAAAAGGTAAAGGTAAGGAGAGTAGTGACAGGCCTATGATCAGGATTTAAAGTGAATAAGTAAAGAAAAAATTTAAAATTATTGTATTTGGTATTAGATAACATTTATAATTATACTACTAATAATTATAGACATGATAGCATGAAATTAAAACTGGTTAAAAAGTGATAGTAAAACATAAAATTCCTTGATGTTCTGATGCTAAATTCACACATATAAGAGCAGAACACAGATTTCAATTGTCAAATTTGTGAAAGGAAACGTGACCAAGATTTCTCTCTGATTTAATATAATAAAACAAATGTTTAAACTTATAATGAGTTTCTTTACAAAAGTATTTTTATATAAGTTAATTTTTATGGCTAATGTTGCTTGGTATCATCTAGATTGATTTATTAAAAGTGCAGAACTGAAATAGCCCCAAACTTTTTGATAATCTCATGTAATCTGTTTTTTTTTTTACAAGCTCCCACATAATATCTGCATTCAAGTGAGTTTGAATACCACTGATAAGAACATTCTCTGACAGATTCAGAAGCATAATTATATAAGAAACTGTGAGAATATAGTGAACAATCTCTCATTTCTCTGAGTTATGCTGTCAGCAAGAGCAGTGATATTCACAGATAGAGCTAGTTAAAAATAAAATTATCACTAGTATAGCATATATATATATGCTATATATACAGAATAGCATGTTTATATATATATGTATATATATATATGTATATATATATATATGATATGTTTGTAGCTCTCCATTACTATGAAGCATATGCCAGATGGTAAATGCTCCATTTTCAAAAGTTGGGGAATTGAATGATTCCCAAGCTAAGATCCCTGGAAAATAATTTGTGTCACTCAAGGCAGAAAAATGTATTGATCAATTGTGCTCTGTCTTCATGAACATGATTGGACAATAAACAACAGTCAATACCTCATCTATTCTAATAAAGTCTTCTTACAAATATGCTTTTCCAGAGAGCAAAAATAAAAGTATTGAATCATGACTTTTTTAACTGCTATAGCTTTTAAATACAATTTTTGATTAGTGTTAGAATCTCTATAAAAGAAGCACACACTCACATGTACACAGAAACTCATATACACACAGAGTATTACAATTGTATAATTGATATTAACATTTAGTAAATATTTTATGCATAAAATATTCTTTTTCAATAATCATTATGGTATAATAATCTAGAAAGTGTACAATGCTTTCATGCAAATGAAGTACTGTGCTTTAATTATTGCTATTTTAAAAGATGACTGATCATCACTTTAAAAATACAAATTCAATTTTTAGAATTATAGCATGTGCTTTTTTTCTTTAACTGATTAAGTCTTGGCAATTATGCTAATTTACAAGTAAATATAATATTTTCTATTAAGTAGTTACTACTGCCTATTAAAAATCCCCTACCCATGTAGACTATGTTGTTATATACTAAAGGACAAAATACATAAAAATGTTTATTCAAGTCAAGAAAAATAATTAATACTGAAATAAAATAATTATAACCTGCACTTATCTGGGTGAACATATCACAAACTTTATGTGTGTTATGTAAAGGTTATTTGTTTGGCCATCTGAACTTATTTATCTAATATTTGTATTTTATTTTTTATTATATGATTTTTAAAAACTTTTCTATCAAGTGATTTCCTATTTAGCATCTATTTAATTATGTGTTTTTTATTAGTATATTTTTTTGAGAAAACCATGGTTTTAAGATATATATATTAAGTCTAAAATATAATTCTGTTTGTCAATCATTCTTGACTAATGTAGCCACTGTAATAATGTTTTATTAGCTTGGGTCAAGGAGTTTAATCATGGTACAGTACTTAAATGCTTTTAGAAGGAATTCCAAAGAATTCATTACAAGTAGGAATTATCAGTTAATACTGGCTAGAGAGAGGAGAAATTATGTCAATAATAGGGGTCTGGTAAATTCCTGATACAAATTATGAAAAAAACCCTTCATTTTGCTCTTTAAGTTTCGTGTTAAGTTATAATCAATATAGAGAAGGTCATAAGAAATTAAAAAGTTTGAACCGTATGTTAAAAATTGAAAAACAAGCTTGTGTAATCCTTAAAAAATATAAAATTGTAAAGATGGCACTAAGAAATCAACAATCTCATCTACAAATATTAGACCTTTCTCAGCCACCTAATATGGATTGAGCCTTAGAATGGGAAAAAGCACCCAACTTTTCCAGACCATTCTTGTTGGTGCTAGAAATTATTGTACACTATATATCAAAATGTCAGAAAGTAAGAGAACTTCTATTCCCTGAAGGGGTCATTACTGTTCACTGTACACATCTCTGAAATGGTTTTATTAATCAGTCTCAACTTTGGGAACTACACCATGCAAAGGTTTAAGTTTCTCACAATCTCTACTCCAATATGACTGTGTAGAATTACTTCTACTCTTCTCAATGACAGATCTAGGGAATTTCATAAACCTTTGTTTATGTATTATCTGTAATATTTTAGTTCAGTTAATATATTTCAAAACTTATGTTTAAGGATGTTTCAATATTTATTAATACAATTCAGTGTTCCAAGAACAAATACTAGTTTATTCTGAATTCTTTGGAAAACACTGTTTAGAGAAAAGTATGAATTAATTTCTATTTTTTCATAACTTCACATTATTATCATATTCAATTGTTTATTTTTACTACGATTAAAAGTCAAAAAATTCTATTACTATGTCGTAGTTGAGTACTACAATTATTTGCTTACTTTTTAATAACTAAACTTTCAGATAGTTTGCGTATTAATATATACATAATAGTTCTATAAAAATTCAGTGCATTTTTTAATCCAAAATGATGAAACAATTTATAATGTACATTTTTATTCATGTATATGATACAAATTTAATCTTTATAAAGATTGTATTTTTCTTCTTGATTTGGGTTTTTATTGAGTTTGAGGAATGGATTTGCACTGGCCCTTAAATTGCTGAGTATTGTAATTGTCTAGGCAGTTAGTCCCAGGAACCACCTGTCTTTGATTCCTCAGAAGTGGATGACATGGGTTATACTTGTTACTTGTTTTTTTTTTTTTTTTTTCCTCATGGATATATATTTAGGGATCTATAGAGAGCCTTATTGATGTTCAACCAATCATCAACCAATGTGAAGTTCTTCTCCCAGCCTTTGAGTGGGAACTCCTGTGTTAGCCATAATCCCCTCCACCTAGGGTGGAGTGCTCACACAAAGGTGAAGCCTATTGTTCTTCAAGGACTTGCAGTTTCCTGAGGAGCCACCTGGGGAGCAACTGAACAGATTCTGCTGAGAACCTTCCAGCCTTCTTTCCACCCTCCTCCCATGCCTATATAAATTGGGAGTACTTCATTAAACTTTGCGACCTTGAATAGCAGATTTTATCTTGGTCTCCATCTCTTTTTTCTGCCTTCCCATATATCCCCAGCTTCCCTTCCACCTAACCTGTTGGATATAACTGAGGGCAGTTACAGGGATTAAACCATGTGTTTGTATGATAACCACTTTATAAATAGTGTTCTCCCTAACCCATGATTCTGGTTTTAGTGAAATAATCAAAATCCTGTAAAAGATACTGAGAAGGTACTTGGTCCATCTAGACTGAGAATTTAAAGTAAAAAAAAAATACTACAATGAATGAATAGGTAGAAAATAAGAAAACACTTAGAGTCAGGCTAAACTGGCATTCTCCATCCCTTAACTTCCCTTGAAGAGAAGAATTGAAAGAATGACAATAGATTTAATAGAATAAATATATATTTTAATCATCTTGATCTCTGCCTGTACTCCTTGAGGTCTGTAGGTACAATGAATGAGCTGATGGCTAAAGACAAGCCTGATTACACAATCAACAAGAACCATGGTAACACAGCAACACCAGAGTCCAGCTATCCTACTGGAGGAAGCTCTGTAGGACTCCTACCACTGCCAAAGATGAAAATGACGTTTTATCCAATCTTAAATCAAAGATAATGGCCTTTAAAGAGGAAATGCTGTGTTTTTGCATTTGGTTTCAGTGTCCTATTGCATAAATGCTACAAAGTGAAGTTGATTTAAAATAAATCTATTCTTTTTTGAGTATTTGTATGGTTTTGTTACCAGGTGGCCTCACGGAATAGATTTGGCAAAGTTCCTTTTTTTCTATTTTGTGGATTAGTTTGAGAAATACTGGTACTAGCTCTTTTCTGAAGTCTGGTAGAAGCAGGGGGAGGGGGGATGACATAGGGGTTTTCTTGGAGGGGAGAAACCAGGAAAGGGAATAACGTTTGAAATGTAAATAAAGAATCTATTCAGTAAAAAAAAAAAAAGTCTGGTAGAATTCTGCCTTAAAATGATCTAGGCCTGGACTTTTATTTTGGTTGGGGGAATTTTAATGAACGAACTATTCCCTTAGGGCTTATATAACTATTTGGTTTGCTTTATCTGATCTTTAATTAACCCTGCTAAATGAAAACTATCAATAAAATTGACCCTTTTCATTTAGAACTTCCAATTCAGTGGTGCGCAGGATTTGACATAAGAACAATGATTCTTTGGGTTTCCTTGGTGCTTGTTGTTATGCCTCCCTTTTCATTTTTGATTTTGTTAATCTGGATATTCTCTCTCACTTTTAATTAGCTTGGATAAGGGTTTGTCTATCTTATTTCATTTTCTCAAAGAATCATTTCTTCGTGTCATTGATTCTTTGAATTTTTCTCTTTGTTTCTAGTAGATTGATTTCAGCCCAGTGTTTGATTATATCCTATTGTTTATTCCTCTGAGGTGTGTTCGCTTCTGTTTGTTCTAGCTTTCTGGTATGCTGTCAAGTTGCTAGAATAAGATTTTTCTAATTTCTTTATTGAAGGCGTTTAGTTCTGGGAACTCTCCTCATAGCAGTTCTTTCATTGTTCCTCATAAGTTTGGGTATGTATTGTCTTCATTTTCACTTTATTCTAGAAAGCCTTTAATTCCTTTCTTTATTCTTTGATAAAATGTTCATTGAATAGAGAGTTGTTCAATTTCAATGAGTTGAAAGACTTTGTGTTATTTCCGTTGTTAAAGATGTCCATTTTTAATCTATGGTGATCTGATTAGATATGAGAGATTATGTCTGCCTTCTTATATCTGTGAAGGATTGCCTCACGACCAAGTATATGGTTAGTTTTGGAGAAGACTCATTGGGGCGCTGAGAACAAATTATATTCTTTTGCTTTTTGGTAAAATGTTCTATTTTTATCTGTTAGGTTCTTTTTGATTCATAGCCTTTGTTAATTTTCTTATTTCTTTGTTTAGCTTTTGTCTCAATGACCTATCCATTGGTGAGAGTGAGAAGTATTACCCTGTGTAAAGTAACTCAGACTAAAGAAGGCAATTCAGTTATAAGTGAGCATTAGCTGTATAGAAAAGAATGGTCACATCACAATCTATAGACCTAGAGAAGCTAAGTGTGAAGAAAGGCTCAAGGAAGCTTCATGAATATCCCAATGAAAAGGAAGTAGAGTTAGACACTGTTGGGAAATGGGAGGGATTTGCATTGGGGATGAGCATGGGACCAGAAGAGATCATGTTGAGAGGAGGACAGAGGGAGAGAGTACTTCAAGAGACAATTGAAATTGGGAGGAATCTTTGGAAAGAGAAATCTAATGTAATAAAGTCTTTCAAGACTCTACAAGGGTGACTTTAGGTAAGATTTCTAGCATTGAGGGATACAGAGCCTTGACCCACCAACTTATGTAACTAGATAAGGCTTCCAGTGGAGAAAATGATAACAAATAAAATGAAGTCACAAACTTTTCAATCTACAACTCCTCCTGCCTACAAGATGTTTGGGATAAAGTTGGACCATAAAGTATGAGAATGAAAAGCCAAGGACTAGTCCAGCTTGAGACCCATGCTCTAAGAGGGAGCCTATCCCTGTCACTTTCTAGAAGACAGGTACCAGAGGCACAATAGCCCCAGAAACCTGGGATAGAGCCAAGCAAGACTAGGTAATAAAAAACAAACAAACAAACAAATACATGCATACAAACAAACATAAATCCATATATAAATAAAATGAAATAATATAGCATCAATGAAATGATTTCTAATGATATTCTGCTACACTCATACATTGATGTCTAGCCCAATTGCCATGATAGAGATTTCACCCAATGACTGATGTATACAAATGGAAAGTCTGATAGCCAAAAATATTAGGCAGAGTTCAACTAATCCTGTCCTTTTGCTGTCTTGTGTATGAGAACTACCCTGTTCCCTTTCCCTATGTTTTTCTTATCACCGGGTTTGCTTCCATGTATGATTTCTTTATTGCTTCTACTCCCATTTTTAGATCTTGGACTGTTTTGTTCATTTACTTCACTTTTTATTTTTTTCCTTTATATTTAAAAAAGGATTTATTTGTCTTCTTAAGGGCTTAGACCTGTTTGATTATGTTTTACTATATTTCTTTACAGGAATTATTTAAATATTGTAGGGCCTCTATCATCTTTATAAAATGGCACTTAAGGTCAAAAGCTTGCTTGTTTTGGTGTGTTAGGGTATCTAAGGATTGGTGTAGTAGGAGAGCTGGGTTCTGCTAGTACCAACCTACATTGACTTCTATTGATTATTATTGAGCTTGCCTTTTGCTCTCTTGTTTTCTCTTGTGTTTAATGGCCTGGATTGGAGCAAGCCTCTAATGGGACAGGTGAAGCTTTGTGTTCAGGGTTAGAGCAAGACTCTAGGGAAGCAAGCAATGTTGTGTCTTTGTTTAGAGCAGGCCTCCTGTGCCCCTGGTTAGAGGTGTCCTCCCAGCAGACAGTCCAATCTGCGGCGTGGTAGGGCATGGATGCTGATCTGCTGACAGAGCAGGTAGAACTAGGGATCAGAAGGGAGATTGGGCCCAACAGGGCTGAACAGAGTCCATGTTTGCTGGTCTATGTGAGTACCAACCAGTGTGACTTGTGAGTTTGGGGTACAGGTTTCACCTGAGTTTCTGATTAGAACAGTCCTCCTGGGAGATAGGCATGTTTTAGGCAGGGGGCTTCACATGCTCTATGACTGCACATAGAGGTTCAGATAAGAAGGGAACATAGATGTAAATTTTATTTACCTGATGTAATTGTCATCTTGGGGTCTTACTGCTGGAATACTCACATGTTCTAATTTTTTGAACTCTGCCTGCATAGTTCATTTTAGCTATTCTCTCCAAGTTAGCTTTTTTCCAACTAACTGACACAAACTGGCTTTTCAGTTTTGGACTCAATTGCTCTCCTCCTCCAACTAATTCTGATTATCAGTTTTGAACATCTGGCTCCTTGTTCTTTAGATTCTTTTGACTTCTTCAGTGTCTGGCTTGTTATCTCTGTAGTCTTTCTCTGTAATACTATCCCATTAAACTGCCTACATACACCACATGACACACTTCTCTCTCACTGCTGTCAAGTAGCCTCTTTTCCCTGTGTTATTCTTTTGAGAATTGGGCATCTGACTCAATTATCTTTGACTCATTCTGTGAAGTCTTTCTTTGATTCAACATTTTGTCTGCCCCACAACCAGTTGTCACTTTCAAACATGAGTACTTCCTTCTACAAACTAACCTTACCTTAATTATTAAGGAATAGAGGCATGTTGTTGAGAATTGGTTTAGCTATCCTGGGTATGTTGTTATTCCAGATGAATTTGAGAATTGATCTTTCTAACTCTATGAAGAATTGAGTTGGGATTTTGATGGGTATTGCGTTGAATTTGGATATTGCTTTTAGCAAAATGGCCATTTTAACTATATTAATCCTGCCAATCCATGAGCATGGGAGGTTTTTCCATTTTTTTGAGGTCTTCTTCCATTTCCTTCTTCAGAGTCTTGAAGTTCTTGTCATACAGATCTTTCACATGTTTGGTCAGAGTCACCCCAAGGTACTTTATACTGTTTGTGGCTATTGTGAAGGGTGTCATTTCCCTAATTTCTTTCTCAGCCTGCTTATCCTTTGAGTATATAAAGGCTACTGATTTGCTTGAGCTGATTTTATAACCAGCCACTTTGCTGAAGTTGTTTATCAGCTGTAGGAGTTCTCTAGTGGAGTTTTTTGGGTCACTTAGGTAGACTAATATATCATCTGCAAATAATGATAGTTTGACTTCTTCTTTTCCAATTTGTATCCCTTTGACCTCCTTATGTTGTCTAATTGCCCGAGCTAGTACCTCAAGTACAATATTGAAAAGATAAGGAGAAAGGGGGCAGCCCTGTCTAGTCCCTGATTTTAGTGGGATTGCTTCAAGTTTCTCTCCATTTAGTTTGATGCTGGCTACCGGTTTGCTGTATATTGCTTTTACTAAGTTTAGGTATGGGCCTTGAATTCCTGTTCTTTCCAAGACTTTAAGCATGAAAGGATGCTGAATATTGTCAAATGCTTTTTCAGCATCCAATGAAATGGCCATGTATTTTTTCTTTGAGTTTGTTTATGTAGTGGCTTGCATTGATGGATTTCTGTACATTGAACCAACCCTGCATCCCTGGAATAAAGCCTACTTGATCATGGTGGATGATCGATTTTATGTGTTCTTGGATTCGGTTGGCAAGAATTTTATTGAGTATTTTTGCATCGATGTTCATAAGGGAAATTGGTCTGAAGTTCTCTTTCTTTGTTGGATCTTTGTGTGGTTTTGATATCAGTGTAATTGTGGCTTCATAGAAGGAATTGGGTAGTGTTCCTTCTGTTTCTATTTTGTGGAATAATTTGAAGAGTATTGGTGTTAACTCTTCTTTGAAGGTCTATTTTCCTTCTGCTTCTATTTTGTGGAATAGTTTGAGTATTATTGGTGTTAGGTCTTCTTTGAAGGTCTGATAGAATTCTGCACTGAAGCCATCTGGTTCTGTGCTTTTTTTGGTTGGAAGGCTTTCTATGACCCTTCTATTTCTTTAAGGGTTATAGGATTGTTTGGATGATCTATTTGGTCCTGATTTAATTTTGGTATTTGGTATCTCTCCAGAAATTCTGGGTGAATCAGTATCCCTGACCTCAAGCAATTCTACAGAGCAATAGTGTTAAAAACTGCATGCTATTGGTACAGTGACAGGCAGGCAGATCAATGGAACAGGATTGAAGATCCAGAAATGGACCCACACACCTATGACCACTTGGTCCTCTACAAAGAGGCTAAAAACCTTTCAACAAATGGTGCTGGTTCAACTAGAGGTCAGCATGCAGAAGAATGCGAATTGATCCATCCTTGTCTCCTTGTATTAAGCTCAACTCCAAATGGATCAAGGACCTTCATATAAAGCCAGATATTCCGAAGCTAATAGAAAAGAAACTGGGGAAGACCATTGAGGACATCAGTACGGGGGAAAGTTCCTGAACAGAACACCAATAGCGTAGGCTCTAAGATCAAGAATTGACAAATGGGACCTCATAAAATTACAAAGTTTCTGTAAGGCAAAGGACACCATCAAAAGGACAAATCTGCAACCAACAAATTGGGAAAAGATCTTCATCAACCCTACATGAGATAGAGGGCTAATATCGAATATATACAAAGAACTCAAGAAGTTAGACCCCAGAAAACCAAATAACCCTATTAAAAATGGGATACAGAGTTAAACAAAGAATTCGTACCTGAAGAACTTCAGATGGCTGAGAAACATCTTAAAAAAACGCTCAACTTCATTAGTCATCAGGGAAATGCAAATCAAAACAACCCTGAGATTTCACCTTACACCAGTCAGAATGGCTAAGATTAAAAACTCAGGAGACAGCAGGTGTTGGCAAGGATGTGGAGAAAGAGGAACATTCCTCCAATGCTGGTGGGGTTGCAAATTGGAACAACCACTCTGGAAATCAGTCTGACAGTTCCTCAGAAAACTGGGCAGGTCACTTCCCAAAAGATCCTGCTATACCACTCCTGGGCATACACCCAGAGTATTCCCCAGCATGTAATAAGGATATATGCTTCACTATGTTCATAGCAGCCCTCTTTATAATAGCCAGAAGATGGAAAGAACCCAGGTAACCCTCAACAGAAGAATGGATGCAAAAAATGTGGTATATATACACAATGAAGTACTATTCGGCCCTTAGAAACAATGAATTCATGAAATTCTTAGGCAAATGGATGGAGCCGGAGAACATCATACTAAGTGAGGTAACCCAGTCTCAAAAGATCAATCATGATATGCACTCACTAATAAGTGGATATTAGCCTGGAAAACTGGAATACCCAAAACATAATCCACACATCAAATGATGTACAAGAAGAACGGAGGCGTGGCCCCTTGTTCTGGAAAGACTCAGTGTAGCAGTATAAGGCAAAACCAGAACAGGGAAGTGGGAAGGAGTGGGTGGGAGAAGAGGGGAGGGAAGAGGGCTTATGTGACTTTCAGAGAGTGGGGGACCAGAAAAGGGGAAATCATTTGAAATGTAAATAAAAAATATATTGAATAAAATTTAAAAAACAGAAATAAAACTTATTGAGAAAATATTTAAAAAAAGGAATAGAAGCACAGACTAAGTGTATGTCTATATATAGCCAGATCATGCTATAATCTGGAGTGTCTCTGCATTCTAGAAAGAACACAAAACCTAGAAGGTCTTGGGATCTGATCCCGTCTCTGAGAAGCTATGTTGTTGAATTATTATTCCTCTACTTGGGGCCATCTCTTTAGTGACAAACAATGGAAGAAAAGTTGGTCTCAGGGAGAGGGAAGATGTGTTTCTCTCTCTCTCTCTCTCTCTCTCTCTCTCTCTCTCTCTCTGTGTGTGTGTGTGTGTGTGTTTGTGGGGGGAGGATGAATGGGAGAAATGAGGAAGGGGAAATGGCTGTGCGAATGTAGTTTATGGGTGAAGAAAAATTAAATTAAAAAGAAATAGTCTGTGCTCAAATGAAGATGAAGTGGCTAGAAAGTTGGCACACTTTCCCAAACATACATGTTATATTAGCATGGATTATTTAGTAGTATTATAGTGCAAGGTTTTTGGTAACAAAATAATTTATCTAAAAGTAAACACTTAGGACTTAATGAATAAACTAATATGATCCTCAAATTTAATGAGGATACTCAAAGGAAAAAATTAAATTTTGTTATTAGTAAGATTTTGAGTATATTCAGTTGTACAGTGTTATAGATATACCTTTTGCAGAGTTTTATACTAATTATAAATTATGTCAGTTTCTCACTGTAAATGATGCTATTTGAGGAAATCAAATCTTATGATAACTCATGAATAACAACTTAAATCTGTATTCTATGTCATATGATAACAATGTGGGAGGTTTGATAAAATATAGTATTCTAAACATTTCCTATGTACCTTCTTTAACTTCCGTAATTTTTATTTGGTTACAAATGGATTATTCATTGAATGTGTTTCAATATTCTTATTTTATTTTGTCAGTTTATTCCTTCATAATTATTTTGTGTGTATGCATGTTGTATATAAATGTGTGTGAGACTGTTAACGTGTTCACGTGATGGCTATCTTCCTTCATCTCTCATAAACTTATTATGGAGGAAGGTTGTCTCACTAAGTCTAAATATAATTTATTGCCTAGGCTAGGAAATATTTCACCCGTATGTTCCTACCTTTGTAGAGATGTTAAACTTACATTGCCTTTTCCAAGTTTTTCCCCCCCACTGGTTTTTGGTGATTTGAAATCAGATCCCCTTTCTTGTCCAGTGGAGAAATTAGACTTGGTTCTTCCTCCCAGTACCATGCTCTGACAAATAAGACTCAGACTTAAAGCATATTTATCAATAACTTGGCCATACATTCTTTTCTGGCTAGAACATAGCTTAAATTAACCCATTTGTTTTCACCTACATTCTGCCATGTGGCTAGTTACTTGTGCTTAGCTACCATACATGGGTCTCACATCACACCTTCCTGGGAAAATCTCCCACGCATGGCTCTCTCCCAAAATTCCTTATGCCTTCCAGATGTTCCAACGATTTCCTGTCTAAGTCATAGGCCATCAGATTTACTATTGATAGGCGCCACATTCATACAGACATAAGACATTCTCTCAAATTTCCAGTAAACATTATCATTGATCCATCCTCACACCCTTCCTTCCTTCATTTTGAGTAAGGCGTTTCTCACTATTTTCCAATTATAAGTTATTACACCAACACAATTCTTGATAATTTGCATTAGGATCCTACTTCACACAGTGGTGGGTAATAATTAAGAAAGAGTACAACCCCACAAGGCCTCTGCAACACTTCTAAGTAGCCAGTAAATCATAATTCTTAAACTTGAATTGTTAAACAAATATATTTATGTATATAAAACTCCCAATTACATAATGCCAATTTGCAATGATAAAGTTTTATCCCAATATTTCTAACCAGTTCAACCAGCACCATTTGTTGAAAAGGCTATGTTTTCTACGCTGGATGGTTTTAGCACTTTTGTCAAAGAACAAGTGACCATAGGTGTGTGGGTTCATTTCTGGGTCTTCAGTTCTATCATTTCTGGGTCTTTCATCCTATGTCTTCAATCAAAACAACCCTGAGATTTTATCTCACACCAGTAAGAATGGCTAAGATCAAGTACTCAGACTATATCAGGCGCTGGTGGGGATTAGGAGAAAGAGGAACACCTCCACTGCTGGTGGGATTGCATGCTGGTACAACCACTCTGGAAATCAATGTGGGGTTCTTCAGAAAATTGACCATTGTACTACTGGAAGACCCAGCTATACAACTCTTGGTCTTATACCCAGAAGACTCTCCAACATGTAATAAAGATGCTCCACTATCCACAAAAAGATGTTGAAGCATCTTTTGGATGTATACCCAGGAGTGGTAGAGCTGGGTCCTCAGGAAATACCATGTTCTATTTTCTGAGGAACTAGCAGACTGATTTCCAGAGTGGTTATACCAGTTTGCAATCTCACCAACAATGGAGGAGTGTTCTTCTTTCCCCATATCCTCACCAACATCAACCAACCAGACCTCCCAGAGCTCCCAGGGACTAAACCATCAACCATCAGTACACATGGAAGGACAAATGACTCCAATTGCCTATATATATGTAGCAGATGATCGCCTTCTCTGACTTGTGGAAGGGGTTCGATCCCCTTGGTCCTATGGAGGCTCAATGACTCAGCTTAGGGGAATGCTAGAGTAGATAAGAGTAACCTAATAGAGGCAGTTGGAGGAAATGGGATAGGGAATTACTGGGGGTGATAATATGGGAAAGAGGATAACATATGAAATGTAAATAAAGAACATATCCAATAAATAAATAAATAAATAAATAAATAAATAAATAAATAAATAAAAGGATTTGCCTTTCACCTACAGTTTAGTAATTTTTACGTGTAAGCAAAGTGGTGTTTCCTTTTTTTTTTTGAAAGATATTCTAATATTAATTAAGTTTTGTAACTACCTGTCTTATGGTTTCCACTGCTGTGAGGAGACAGTCTAACTAGGACAAGTCTTATAAAGGACAACATTTAAACCTCCTGTATCTGAATGTACAATAAATGGATATGTTCCAAACCCTCTCTATTCTATATGCTCTCTATTCTATAAAACACAATTAAGTGGTCATAGTCATTGTTTTGCATGTGTGTGTGTATGTGTGTGTGTGTGTGTGTTTGTGTCTGTCTAACTGTATGAGTGTGTGCACTCTTTCATAAACACATATGTGCAAATACATGTGTTATCACTGGAAATAAAAAAGCTGTACAAGGACAGGTTTTTGATATGAAATATTTTCACAAAAGCTCACGATGTTGAAGTATATTTTCTGATATAAAAAATGCTTCTTCACTTGAAATGATAAGAATATAATTTTATCTCATTGTTTTCAAGTCACATATGTAGCCTTCTTTCATTCCATTAAACACATCATCAACTAAAGAACCATTTGATTTCATATACATCTGCTTAATGAGTAAATACTCGGAATTGCATATTAATAGAAATATTTTTCAGATATTCATTAAATGTTGAACAAGACCTGTTTCTCACTAATTTCCCATATATTGACTCTTGGTAAGTATGAACAGATGGACCATTAATATCTTCATTTCAAATTATACAAAATCATGGACAACATTGCAGTTTCCAAACCTCATGTCGTTATCAGCTATTCATACCATTAGCATTTGTTCACACTTACTCTGTATTTGAAATAAAATCTGAAATATTTTTCAACCTTGTCTCTACCATATTTCTTGTATACTCACTATTAAAATCTTCATACATATTTAAATCACCACAATTATTCATTCAGATTTCTATAGTAGCCTTATAATCATTTTCCCTATTTCTACCAAAGTTACCTACATGATTAATAAATATACTAGCCTAAGTGTTGCTGTAATCAGTAATCTATTCTTGTGATTAAAATCCCTCAAAATTTGCTTCTCTGAAAGCAAGAGCAAAGTACTCATGAATACCTTATGAAGTGGTACAAAAGGTTTACATTCTAACAATCTTTTTTCATATTTAAAATACTTTTAATGAAAACATTTATATGTAGGTAGAAAGAACAGTAGGCTGAATTGTGAAGTACCACATTAGGTAATTGGTCACCAATTACCTAATCACAATCTTTTTCAACTTTCTTTCACACACTGGTCAACTCCAATTCTATAGTCATTTTTACAGACATCTTAAGACACTAATCATCACATTAATAATATTTCAGTTTTTATCTCTATGTGATATGGACTTCCTCTAAGATCGTTGTCACCTGGCACTCTCATAGGTGGCCTGGGGAGTGTAGCTCACTCAATAGGACACTCATACCCAGCACACATGAAGCATATTCCAAACATGAGTATGAATTTGTAAAACCAGACTTTCAGGCTCTTGAAGATTATTAATTTACTGTTGCTATCTAATCATTACAATCACTATTTCATGTGTCATGGACATGGTGCCATCCCAAAAATATTGTACATCACATACATTCATATTTGATAGTCTGTTTTTTAAAAGTTATCTATAATTTCCCTCAAATGTTATTTCTTAAAATATATTTAAAGTTGTTTCATACATTTACCTTTCATAATATCTGACCCTCGCTCAAAGTAGTCCTAGACAGTCATCATCTTCGTACCCATCCAAATTCATCTCCTCTCTCTTATACTATCTTTCTCTTTATCAAAGAAAAACAACACTAAATGAAAATTTAAATAGACAAGAAAACTGAAGTATAAGATCAGTAAGATGAAAAATTGAAATAAAGAAAACAAAACAAATAAACAAAATGCAAAGAGAGAACAGAAAAGAAAAGAGAAAAGAAAAAGCACCGAATGCGTTTTATGTTAACCAACAAATAGAAAATGATTAGTTTTATTTCAATCTTTCCTCTTTTTCGTCCAGATAGAGCCCTGAGCCTTGAGATTAGGGGTTTGGTTAGGAACTCCCATTAAGAACTGAGCGCTCAAAAATCCATAAACTCTTGTATAATAACACAATTATATTTATTATAATATATTTATATTTATTACAATATACTTAATATAATTATTTATATGAATTTGATTGACTGAATAAGATTCTCTGATGCGCATTGAGATATGCACTGATGAACAAGAATGCATCAGTGTCATTAGAATTCATTCATTTCTTTAGATTTTTTTCCTCTAAGCCAGTGACCTATTCTTTCTCAGTTTATTGGCTACTGTAGAAGTGTGAGTTATAGATTCCATCTCACAGAGTTGACTTTTAGCTCCAATTAAAGAAAAAAATATTGATTAGCTTATCTCATTACCTTGTGCCACAATATCTTGCTGGCATTTTATATATGTTGGCCATATTGTTCAAATTATGTGGTAAGATTTTTGCTTTTCTTCTACAACTACCAGCATATGTAGAAGAGGATTACGTTATCTGTCATAAATGGGAGGTGAGCCCCTTGATTCTGTGGAGGCTCAAGAAGTGGGTGTGTGGGAGAGCACTATAATAAAAGCAGGGGAGGGGAAGAGGATAAGAAGTTTGTGGAGGGGAAACAAAGACAGAGGATACCATTTGAAAAGTAAATAAATAAAATAGCCACCATAAAGGAGAAAAAAGGGAGAAAAAATCATGCAATGTCATCTCTAAAATATTAAATACTAATTAATAGGTTTGAAATTTCTAGTTGTAAACAGTTTTTCCATTTTCTATGTTATACATAGGTTGTACGTTCATTAATAAGGCCTAACTCTCAAATTATGAAAAATAACAAATAATTTTGATAATGGTTCATGGTTTTTCTTTATCTGTGACTATGACTCAGTAAAATATAAAGTATTCCTCCCAATAGAGTTTGTAAGATGGGGTAAGATGTCTAGTTTAGGTATTGTGTCCACTGTGACTCCATTTAAATTCTTCTGTATATATGTACATATTACATTAAGCTTTTATGTTGCATTGTCTTTCAAAAATCATTTAGTATTAGTTTTCCTTCTCCATATTTTCCACTATCCTGCCACCTCCTCATCCCCATTTAGTTCTAGTATTCAAGTTTCACACATATATAGTTTTCTAGATTTCACATATATACATATTATCAGGCACATAACATGAATATGAAGGAAATTAAATGATGTAAAGATTTAATTCAGAAATCAGTAGAAACTGCTTTGTAAGTAGCAAAAATAGGATGCTTATAAAAGAGAATTTTTAAGTGATATCTTCAAATAGGTTTATAGTTAATATTCCTGAAAACTGACCAACTTTAAAGTATGGATAGAGCTGGGTGGTAGTGGCGCACACCTTTAATCCCAGCGCTTGGGAGGCAGAGGCAGGCTGATTTCTGAGTTCGAGGCCAGCCTGGTTTATAGAGTGAGTTCCAGGACAGCCAAGGCCACACAGAGAAATTCTGTCTCAAAAAATAAAATAAAATAAAATAAAATAAAATAAAATAAAATAAAATAAAATAAAGTGCGGATAGAGCTGCAGCCTACTATAAATCTGTTGTATACATTCAGAGAACATAGGGTTTCTAAAGTTTCAGGAAGTGTCTCTGTGAATTATCAGTTCATTTATAGCCTTATATAATTCTTAAATCTTGGTTGTAACTCTTGATAAGTTGACAATACATATTATAACTTTTTGTGCCCTTTAGCAGGCTGGAATGTGAATACTGCAATATTAAAATTCTCATGCTTTAAGATATTTCATAGTAAGTAGGGCATCCTATGGTAAATGGTTTTATATGGAGCACTAAAGGTAGTTTTAAGTATAAAAGAAAAAATTAAAAAATAAAAGGTACAATACCACTATCCAGTCATGCCTAGGTCATCAAACTGCTTAATACAAAAGTATAAATACCACCTTAAACATCAAAGTCATTACTTGGTGTCATTTACAACAGAATCCTTTACATTGTATTGGTTCTATTGAGAATTATTGGTTCTGTAGGAGAAAAAAATTAATTTGACATGATATATCTAGTGTCATAAATGCTTTCTAATTCTGTATGTGACCATAATTTGTGCCACAAATAGATCTTATTTATAACTCAAGCTATTAACTGGATAATAAACTAGATACGAGATATAACCACTAAAATCACCAACGCATTTTTGCTGGTATTTTTAGTAATCAGTTTTAATCTGTAAAATTTGATGTGAAATATTGTAAAAATTTACAGCAAGCCTTATCTTTCATTGTAATGGCATAATTTTAAGAATTAATATTATATATAACAAAATATGATAGAATATCACTTTGCAAGTAGTAAGACATAAAATCAGAAGCTAATTAAAGATTATAATATTTTATTGTATATATCACCTACCATTTTTACCTTCCTTTTAAACTAGAATTGTCTAAAATTAAGGTACGTTAAATATTTTAGATGAATATGTACATTGCTAGAATTAATATAAAATAAGAAATGATTTGCAAAAGAGAAGGTTTGAAAAGTTTAATAGCCTTTATTTAAAATGTAGGAAGATTTTAATACTTTCATCAATTTGGTTATTAAAATCAGCCCAGTCATTTCTGACACCATGATAATGTGTCCTTAAATATGTCCTTAAATTTCAAACTTTAAAATGCTGATGCTTTCTATATGTGAATGCATGTCTATTTTATTTGTATCCTTGAAAACTGTAGTGCCAGGTTTATATGTATATTCACTTTAAAGTCTAGTTTGATGTCTGAAAGTTTTAAGACACATGGAATGTTTCCAGTTATTTTTCAAAAATAACTCTGAAGTAATATGAATTAGAATGAGTATACTAAGATTACGAGATCTACCCCCTCCATAACTTCATAGGGATTGATATGAAAAGTAATTGAGGTCTCCAATAGACAGAAAGGAAGATGATGCCGAAATTGCTTTCTTGTTTGCAATTGAAAGGCATTTTCTTTTTCTGGATTCCAGTCTTCAGAATGCAAGGTCTTCAGACTTTGGGATTGATATCAGTGTCTCCTACCTCTGGTCTGAATGCCTTTGGCCTTCTAGTAACAGTTCCAACATAGACTTTTCTGATTTGAAATTTAAACTTGATTATACTTCTCACTGTTAGATTTCCAAGTGCTTTAAAACACAATAAAGTGTTTTTGTTCAGATGTGACCCAGGAACAAATTGGCTAAGTCCTGCTCTTGCTTCCTGCATCCTGGGAAGTCATATTGCGTTATACTGCTCCTATTTTTTGATCTACAAAACAATCTAGAGATATACTTGTTTTCAACACAGCCTAGGCAATTTCAGTAAAGATACTTGAGAGAAAAAAATAACAAAGTAAATGGCGATGATTTCCTTTTTTATTTCTATGACAAATAAATGGAATTGATTTACTTCTCCAATCTAAAAGGAGATCTCCAAGTGTTTTGGAATAACACAATACATAGCAGTCTCAATTATTTAGTCAATAGCTATAATTGGTATGTTATATAAATATCTTTCTTTGAAAACAGAATGCCCCTCCTCCATACAAATAACCCTTTAGTTCTCTTTATACTTTTTAAAGAATATCATAAAACAATCCTTAAATAATTTTCAACCTTTAAAATAGTGATGATCTCTATAAGTGAATAAATGTTATTTTACATATATCCTTGAAAACTATACTACCAGGTATATTCATATAATTATTTTAAAGTCTAGCTTGGTGTCTTAACATTTTAAGACACCTGGAATCTGTCTCTCTTTTCCCATTCACTGAGAGAGCCTATGGTTTTGTTTAAAAGAATTCCTGAAATATTCATGAAGAAAATAAAAATATAAAGGCTGAGTTTTAATAAAGTACACATTGTCTGTAAACAAGAACATATCTTTGACATATGTTTTATCCAAATAAGTGAATCACCCATATAGATTTGGATTATAAGAGATAAATAAATACAGATTAGTTATGTTTCTAAGTAAATAAACTATTGCTAATTCATGCCACAGAATACATCATACGTTTTATAGATTATCTATATTAAAACTTTAAAATAGTAATATCAGACACCTATCCCCATCTCCAACAAATCCACAGATTCTCTGATAATTCCTACATTTGAGCCAACAACTCTTATAAGCACTGCTTTGGAATTCTCTGCCACACCAACTAGGAAAGCAATCTTCATTCTACTTTATCTCCTATAAATCCAGTGTCCAGTCTCATCCCCGGCTGGAACAGACCATCTCCTGTGGTCTCTCCCTCTCTGTTCCTATACAGAGGAAGCTACAGATCCTGGGGACACATTCCAATTTCCTCCCCTGTGGAATGCTTTAGCAACCACATCCAACCACTCTGCTTATCTCCCATCCCTGTTCCTAAGTGTCAGTGGTCAAAGCCTAAAAATACATTCTATCTAGAAATCCTAGTAGCTCCATGCATCCACAGGCTCTTCCACCCAGCACACAAGAGATTTTCCCACACAAATGAGGAGGGACCAAGGGTCCTGTGAGGGAAGTGGGAGACGTGGAGGAAGTTGGGGGAAAGAAGAACATATCTCCCCTTTTAGTTTTGCCTAGTGCCTAGCTTCCCATATTTAATGCAAATACCATATAGAAGTTCTTTATGGTGATCTTCTTCTTTGAAGTAGTATGGTCTTGTGTCAGGGGCAGACATCTCATTGTCATGTAAAGGCTTTTATTAGTAAATCACATTTAATGCAATATTCTGCAGGTCTCCGAGGTGTCTAAAGACCATCTGACTGTATATAGTATAACAAAATAGGTAAACACGGCTTGTTTCTAGCCATTTCTAGGAAGCATGTTTCTGTAACAAATGAATTACTATCTAACATGATCATAATCTTAATGTTCCATTTATTAATAATTCTAAACTCTTTGGAAAAACTGCTTTCAAAAGGATTGGAACTTCATATTGTTTTTTAAATGAGTTTCATAACTACAATAACTTAAAAACAAAAGTATAAACATAATATGTGTAGTATTTTCTAAAAAACAATCTTAAATCTCTATCAGATATATAATGTTTCATGTCAATTAAAAAATATTTGTCTTGTTGATGTTCTTTAGTTCAAAGGTATATTCAATAACTGATTATTTATCCTACCTTTTTTTGTATTATTAAATAATTTGTTGTGAGTTCAAATTCCTTTTTTTATTTGATATATTTTGTATTTACATTTCAAATGATTTCCCCTTTTCAAGTCTCCCCACTTCTCAAAAGTCAAATAAGCCACCTTCCCTCCACCTGTTCTCCCATCCACCCCTTCCCATTTCCCTGGCCTGGTTTTGCCCTATACTTCTACACTGAGTCTTTCCAGAGCCAGGGACCACTCCTCCATTCTTCTTGTACCTCATTTGATGTGTGGATTATGTTTGGGGTATTCCAATTTTCTAGGCTAATATCTACTTATTAGTGAATGCATACCATGATTGATCGTTTGAGACTGGGTTACTTCACTTAGTATGATGTTCTCCAGCTCCATTCAGTTGTCTAAGTATTTCATGAATTCATTGTTTCTAATGGATAAATAGTACTCCACTGTGTATATATACCACATTTTTTGCATCCATTCTTCCATTGAGGGATACCTGGGTTCTTTCAGGCTTCTGGCTATTATAAATAGGGCTGCTATGAACATAGTGGAACATGTATCCTTATTGCATGCTGGGGAATCCTCTGGGTATATGCCCAGGAATGGTATAGCAGGATCCTGCAGAAGTGATGTGCCCAGCTTTCTGAGGAAACGCCAGACTGATTCCCAGAGTGGTTGTACCAGTTTGCAACTGGTGGAGTGGAGGAAAGTTCCTCTTTCTCCACATCCTTGCCAACACCTGCTGTCTCCTGCGTTTTTTAATCTCTGCCATTCTGATTGGTGTAAGGTGAAATCTGAGGGTTGATTTCATTTGCATTTCCCTAATGACTAATAAAGTTGAGCATTTTTTAAGATGCTTCTCAGCCATCCCAAGTTCTTCAGGTAAAAATTCTTTGTTGAGCTCTGTACCTAATTTTTTTAATAGGGTTATTTGGTTTTCTGGGGTCTAACTTCTTGAGTTCTTTTTATATATTGGATATTAGCCCTCTATCTGATGTAGGGTTGGTGAAGATCTTTTCCCAATTTGTTGGTTGCCGATTTGTCCTTTTGATGGTGTCCTTTGCCTTACAGAAACTTTGTAATTTTATGAGGTCCCATTTGTCAATCCTTGCTCTTAGAGCATGCACTATTGGTGTTCTGTTCAGGAACTTTCCCCCTGTACCGATGTCCTCAAGGGTATTCCCCAGTTTCTTTTCTATTAGCTTCAGAGTGTCTGGCTTTATGTGGAGGTCCTTGATTCATTTGGAGTTGAGCTTAGTACAAGGAGATAAGGATGGATCAATTCGCATTCTTCTGCATGCTGACCTCCAGTTGAACCAGCACCATTTGTTGAAAAGGCTATCTTTTTTCCATTGGATGTTTTCAGCTCCTTTGTAAAAGGATCAAGTGGCCATAGGTGTGTGGGTTCATTTTTGGATCTTCAATCCTGTTCCATTGATCCTCCTGCCTGTCACTGTACCAATACCATGCAGTTTTTAAAACTATTGCTCGGTAATATTGCTTGAGGTCAGGGATACTGATTACCTCAGAATTTCTTTTGTTGTTGAGAATAGTTTTAGCTATCCTGGGTTTTTTGTTATTCCAGATGAATTTGAGAATTGCCCTTTCTAACTCTATGAAGAACTGAGTTGGGATTTTGATGGGTATTGTGTTGAATCTGTATATTGCTTTTGGCAAAATGGCCATTTTAACTATATTAATCCTGCCGATCCATGAGCATGGGAGATTTTTTTATTTTTTGAGGTCTTCTTCCATTTCCTTCTTCAGAGTCTTGAAGTTCTTGTCGTAAAGATCTTTCACATGTTTGGTAAGAGTCAACCCAAGGTACTTTATACTGTTTGTGGCTATTGTGAGGGGTGTCATTTCCCTAATTTCTTCCTCAGACTGTTTATCCTTTGAGTATAGGAAGGCTACTGATTTGCTTGAGTTGAGTTTATAACCTGCCACTTTGCTGAATCTGTTTATCAGCTGTAGGAGTTCTCTAGGGGAGTTTTTTGGGTCACTTAGGTAGACTGTCATATCATCTGCAAATAATGATACTTTGAGTTCGTCCTTTCCAATTTGTGTTACTTTGACCTCCTTATGTTGTCTAATTGCCGGAGCTAGTACCTCAAGTACAATATTGAAAAGATAAGGAGAGAGGGGGCAGCCTTGCCTAGTCCCTGATTTTAGTGGGATTGCTTCAAGTTTCTCTCCATTTAGTCTAATGCTGGCTACCAGTTTGCAGTATATTCCTTCTACTATGTTTAGGTATGGGCCTTGAATTCCTGTTCTATCCAAGACTTTAGGCATGAAAGGATGCTGAATTTTGTCTAATGCTTTTTCAGCATCCAATGAAAGGACCATGTGGTTTTCTTTCTTTGAGTTTGTTTATATACTGGATTGCAATGATGGATTTTCATATATTAAACCAACCCTGCATCCCTGGGATAAAGCCTACTTGATCATGGTGGATGATCGTTTTGATATGTTCTTAGAATCAGTTGGCAAGAATTTTATTGAGTATTTTTGCATCGATGTTCATAAGAGAAATTGGTGTGAAGTTCTTTCTTGGATCTTTGTGAGGTTATGATATCAGCGTAATTGTGGCTTCATAGAAGGAGTTGGGTAATGTTCCTTCTGTTTCTATTTTGTGGAATAATTTGAAGAGCTTTGGTATTAGGTCTTCTTTGAAGGTCTGATAGAATTCTACACTGAAACCATCTGGTCCTGTGCTTTTTTTGGTTGGAAGGCTTTCTATGACCCCTTCTATTTCTTTAGGGGTTATTCCCAGTTTAGATGATCTATTTGGTCCTGATTTAATTTGGGTATTTTCTATCTGTCTAGGAAATTGTCCATTTCCTCCAGATTCTCTAGCTGTGTTGAGTATAGACTTTTGTAGTAGGATCTGATGATTCTTTGAATTTCCTCAGTTTCCCTTGTTATATCTCCCTTTTCATTTCTAATTTTGTTAATTTGAATACTTTCTCTTTGGTCAGTCTAGCTAAGGGTTTATCTATCTTGTTGATTTTCTCAAAGAACCAGCTCCTGGATTCATAGATTCTTTGTATGGTAATCTTTGTTTCCACTTGATTGATTTCAGCCCTGAGTTTGATGATTTCCTGTCTTCTTCACCTCCTGGGTGAAGTAGCTTCTTTTTGTTCCAGAGCTTTCACATGTGCCATTAAGCTGCTAGTGTATGCTCTCTCCCATTTCTTTTTGGAGGCATTCAGGGGTATTTGTTTTCCTCTTAGCACTGCTTTCATTGTGTCTCAAAGATTTGGGTATGTTGTGCCTTCATTTTCATTAAATTCTAAAAAGTCTCTGATTTCTTTCTTTATTTCTTTTTTGGCCAAGGTGTCATTAAGTAGAGTATTGTTCAGCCTCCATATGTGTGTGGGATTTCTATTGTTTTTGTTGCTATTGAAGACCACTCTTATTCCATAGTGATCTGATAGGAGGCATGGGATTACTTCGATCTTCTTATATAGACTTTTCTAGATGGCACCTGATGGGAAAGTACAAGCCTTACCTGAATCCTGGCTGAAAAAGTCTGTAAACCTGGATACATAGCTAGGAGTATAGAAGCTTACCTGGATATAGATTTATAAAACAGCAATTCAGGAAGTCTGAGGTTGTATCAGCCAAGCTAATTGTCTTGTCTTTTTTTTGGGGGGGGGGCCCAGTCCTATTGTTAGAGGATTCTATACCCAACAAAATATATTGGCTGAGTATATCTGAAGTTCTGAATAGAGAAATTTATTTCTCTGCCAGTCTTGGAACTGTATCCATGTCCGGGAACCATCATATATTTTACAAGCATCTCTCTCTCTCTCTCTCTCTCTCTCTCGGTCTCGCTCTCTTGCTCACTCTCTCGCTCTCTTGCTCTCTTGCTCTCTCACTCTCTCATTCTCTCATTTTCATGGTTTCTCCTTTATGTCTATTATCCCTGATCAAATATAATCCTTATTAATTTTAATGAAACCTTAGTTTTTCTTCTTCTATTGATAGAAGATATAACCTCTTCCCTAACACAATAGATTTCCTGTCTTCTGATTTGAAGTTCAGTTCATACATAATATATAGAATGATTTATTTCAGCAGTATTTTCCATATTCTAATGCCTCTCTAGAACTGTGCTATTTGTCTCATTGACATTTGACAAATTTAAAGTCATTGAAGCATTATTGAATGGCTCTGGAGAGATCTCCTAGTGTTCTTTATTCTATTAGCATTTTATTTAAATAAAAATATACATCTGTAACATGTTTTTTGCTCAAATATCACAAAAATTGATGTATTCTAATGGATACATATGGTGTAGTAACACCAACTTAAATCTGCAAAGGCATCTCTAAGATAGCCATCATCTCTTCTAATGTGCTATTTCAGAATCATCTTTTTCAGAATTTAAGAAAAAAAACCCTTGGATTTTTGAATATGTACCAGTAGTATGTTGCCTTAACATATGTACATATCTTAATTCCACAGACTCTTCTAAATGAAACCCATAGGGTTGCCATCCTAATTGCTCATGACATTGTGGATCCTTGTTATTTGACACTAGTTTATTTTTTTTATTCTGTTGCTGTTGCTGTAGGTTTACAGTTCTTTGAAGGCTCATTATTCTAATTCAGATTCTGAATATCCCATATCTGAGTATTTTCTAGAGCCTCTCTCTCTCTCTCTCTCTCTCTCTCTCTCTCTCTCTCTCTCTCTCGGCCTGCTCTGTTTGCTGGGTTGTCCCAAATTCTAAACCTGGGTGGTCCTGTATTCTAATACTGTCTCAGATTACCAGGAGGTGATGCTTCTAGACATTACACGAGATTATTCCTACAGGCAAGATGTAAGAAACATTCTAGCTGAGAAAACATGTGTTAGGAGCCAGAAAATTCAATAGACACTAAGAAAGGGGACAGAAAAAAATGTGAAGACAAGACCATATATTAGTACATAGAAATAGAATTATCCTAAACCTAAAGGCCTAGATGCCAGCCTAAAAACACAAGCTAAGTGCAGACATGTCTCCATGTAGACTCAGTAAGCTTAATCTCATAGGTCCCGAGGTGCAGTATAGCAGAATCAAAACACAAAGAGTTCAGAATAGGTGTTATGGATATGCTAGTGGTCCTAAATGAGGGTTTCAATAAATATATAAATAAGTGTGTTGTTAAAAAAAATGAATTGTTCAATTTTATCAAATGAAGACTCAAGGGCCCATATGCTGGTGTGGAAACATGCCAGTTGAGAGAGTAAGAAAATCACACTGTTGATCTTTATCCACAACAGATGGCCTTAGAGGAAAAAGCTAGTTCTCATCCTCCACACTGTCTCAAACTCCCTTCAAACTGAATGTCCCTACTTTCTACTTCCTGTGTATCTCTTTATCTGTCCTCCGGACTTCTCACTTTCTGTTTTGTTTTTGTTTTTTTGTTTTTTTTGTTTTTTGTTTTTTGTTTTTTTTTTTTACTTATGTACAGTCTCTGTTTTTTGTTTTTGTTTTTGTTTTTCAAAATTATCAAAGTTCTCAGGCAAGGTATTGGCGATACTATTTAATAAATGACAATGATGCTATTTAAAAAAATCATGTGCTTTTCCCACAAACCTGCCATTATTAGTCATAAAATTCTTCTAATAAATTAGCATAGGCCAAAATGTCAAAAGTCTATTTTAGCATATGTTTATTGATTTTTTTTATTTTTAGGATTAAATAAGAAAATTCTTTCTTCCATATAAATATTGCTTTTCCTTTCCTCAGATAGAGGGACTACCCTCAAGCTCTGTTAATACACGGCATGAGCTGAACTCAGAACATTTCTTTCTTTGTTCTAACTATCCCTAGACCGAGGCCTGGAAGCTGCTAACCACCTAATGATCTAATCTTTTAGGGTGACTAATTCAATCTGACTTTTTAGGCTGCTGATTAAATTGCTTTGCATGGCCTCATACTAACTTTGGCAATGTATTTGAATCTGGCTTGTTTTCATTGCCTGGTTTGTTCTATCTTTACCCATGTTGAGCTTGTTCCCTCTGTAGTTTTCTCTGTAAAACCATTCCAGTAAAACTGTAGTACCCACTTACCACCAACCAAGCATAATACGTTTTCTTGCCTCTCACTGCTCTTAGGTAACCAGTCTTTCCTATGGGATTCTCATTTGAGTTGTGTATATCTTATTTTTGACTCATTTTATCAAATCTTTCTCTGACTCAACACTTGATTAGATGTCACTTTCAAACAGTACTACTTCATTCTATAAACTAATTATACCATCATCGTTAGGCATTATAGATGTGTATTAAGGGCATGTCTGTTTCCTAGCCAGATCATATTACAATACAGGTGTGTCTGCATTTCTCCTGGATCATAACGTTGTATATGCTCCCTGGCCAAAGCAACCATGTTGCTGCATTAAAGTTTCTCCATATTTCTGAGAAAAACAGTTTGCTATTCTTTCTTCTCCTTGCCCAAATATGAATCCCTAGTTTCTCACAAGATTTTTATTTGATTTTATCTATGATAGCATAGGGAGATAAGATTTAATCATAGCTGCTAATACAATAAGAAATAGGGGATATAGTGGCAAAATTAAATTTAGTATTTGAAAAAGAAAACAGTAAACCTACAAGTATTGACAAAATCTAGACACAATAATACTTGGAGACTGAAAAACAACAGATTCTTAGAAGAACTGCCTGATATGTAAACTGTAAGATTTGGTAAAAGAAATATCAGTTATGATAGTAACTTTCTCAGAGTCTTTTATTCATAAATAGTTATATACATAGCTAATGCTTTACCAGATTTGGGGTAAAATTTAAATTTAAGAAATTGACTTAGCTCAAATTCTATCAAAAACTGATCACTCAAAAACTTATGCTATCTTCATTAGCATATTTGAGGTCTGAGAAAGCCCAACTTAACTGTCTTCAATTCTGCCACATGATTGATGAAAGGATTTTTATGAGGGAAGGAACTTATGAGCCAATCTGTAGTAAACATTCAAAGGTTGAAAATTCTGGAACAGGCAATAAAACAGAAGTTGAAGCATAAAGGTTAAATTGGGTTACTAAAGATCAGCAAACAGGATGAGGAATAGAAAATCAATGCAATATAATGCAAGTATATAAACTTTTAACCATATTTCTTATCTCTTGTTTTCCCACTGTATTTTGTTACTGCCATAGCATTCTGTTTGAAGAGGTGATGTTACACCTAAAGAGATTTTTAATTTTTCTACCATATGCTTTTGGTTTTATATCATTTGACTTGAGACAAAAAAAGAATATCAATAGTTAGCACAAACTTGCCTTGAGCTCATCCTCCTGTCTTCATGGTCCCAATGCTTACATTACAAGTGGAAATACCATTTTCCACCAGTTACATACTATAAAATCTTTCCTTTTTCCTCCATTTTTTGTTTCAAAATGGAAATTATATAGCACAAACTGAACTCAAACTATTGGAAAATCTTTGACTGGACATAAACTTCTGATCTTTTTACCGATACCATGTTCTATAGCTACAGCCATATACCACGACACTTAGTTAAATAATACATTTCCTAGACTAGGTACTACAAACCCCTTGAATTCAATGATTTGTAAAAGCAAACATCCAATTTGTGTAGTTACCCTTTAATGCATATAAGTTCAGCACATAGTTATAAAATTGTTTAGAAATTATGGTGTTTTGTCCTAAGTAAATCAACAAATGTAAGTCTTCAGAAGTAAATAGTGTTATAACAATATAAAATGCAAAGAAAGATATAGAAATAAAGAATATGATTTCTGGGATGAATGGAAAACATTTCCTTTTCAAATGTGCTGTCAAGCAACATGGATTGACAGTTACAGGCTCTTCAGTTTGCAGAGGTCTCAAGGCCAAGTGCAATTCATGTTATCAAGTAACAGAGCCAACCTTAAAACAGATTTACAAAGAAGCCACCTTTTCTTTACAAGATTTTGAGTATTTATATTCTTTCACAACTTAGCCAACAAAATAGCAAAGGCCAAATTGCCCTTAAAAATTCATTCTACCTATTCCATCATAGAAAGGATAGTCAGAGAAATAAATCTATAATTTAAATGACAAGTATAACATTTTGAAAGTGAACTGAATACATTGCAACATACCTTAGAGTGCACATGATATATAATAAAGAATATGTACAGAACTTAATTGTCTAAATGTTTTAAGGTGTTTTATCTAGCTACTAATTATTTGATAAGCATATTTATACTTGTATGTTTGAGTTTATTTAAGAAGAGATAAATTAAAACAATTTTTAATCCTCTAAATCAGTATAAAAACATAATGCAAAACATTCATCCCTTTCATTAGTTAGAAGGGGAAGGTGAATGGGAAGATTGTAGGAGGGAGTCACTGGGGGGAGAGCAGTGAGTGGGATGCAAGGTGAATATGCTAAAAAAAATAAATTAAAAACCGTACCTGGGAATTGTGTACATACATATGTATGAGTTTTATTTCCAATACCTTCATGAGTGTTTGAGCATATAGAGATTAGAAATAGGCATAGGATTCCCTGGAACTGAATCACAGGAAGTTATGAGCTACCATGTGAGAGCTGCAGAATCAATCTTGGTTTTGTAAGAGTAGCAAGTGTTCTGACCTGCTTATCCATATCACCAGCTCTCCCATAGCACCACACACCAATTTAGAGGATTGTTTTTACTGTTTGGCAAATGTTTTTTTCCTTTGTATTTCCATTAAATCTACTTGACAGTGTGTGTATGTGATTTTCTTTTCCTTTTGTGTGCTTGTGGGCCAGTACTTATGTGTGGATGGCAAAGGACTAAGTATAGCACCACAGTGCATCCATTACAATTTTAGTCTTTATACTGGACAACTATTTCTTATTCAGTGTACAATTTTTTTCTATGCATCAAGTTTAGATTAATGTATCATTTTCTTTTCTTACTTTAATTTTAATTGGAATTATCTGCTATTTGTCATTAGAATGTTTAAGTCGATGAGTGCCTCTCTAAACAGATGAATAGTTTCTATCAACATTTTTGTATGATCACATATCCTCACAGCAAATGTTCTATATACGTACAAAGCTGTAATGAAGAATTGGTTTGAGTTATTATTTTAAATATACTAAATTATTTGTTTAATTCACATCCCATTTGCAGTTTGCCCTCCTTATTCACCCCCCAGTTTTGCTCTCTCATCTCTCTCTGCCCCATCCACTCCTCCTTCCTTTCTCAGAAAAGGGGAGGCCTCCCATCAATATCAAAGATTCTTGACATACCAAGTGAAACTAAGACTAGGAATATTCACCTATTGAGGCTAGACAAGGTATCCCAGTTAGAGGAAAGAGATCCAAAGACAGGCAATGTAGCCAGAGACACTGTTCCTGCTTTAAGTGTCCTATATGAGAAGCCAACTACACAACTGTCAAATATGTGCAGAAGGCTTGCTTTGGGCCCATGCATGCTCTCTGGTTGGCAGTTCAGTCTCTATGACCTCCTATAGGCCTAGATTAGTTGATTCTGTAGATTTTTTTTATTATTTTTTTTACTCCTCTGTCTTATCCAATCCTCCTTCAACCTCCTCTATGGATTCTCTAAGCTCCTCTTAAAGTTTGGCTGTGGGTCTGTATCAGTTTCTATCAATGGCTTTGAGAAGCTTCTCTGATGACAGTTATGCTAGAAATTATAGCAGATATTATTAATACTATCAGGTATGGTGTCAAAGGGATATGCTCAAATAACACTGAAAAGGGGAAAGAGCCTACACATCAGCATGCTGGAGACAGTGACTGGGTGGGAGAGGGCAGGGAGATGGAGGCAAAGCAGATAAGATAGGGGGAAGAGAGAAGAGAATATTGAAAAAGACTACTAGAGTGTGAAGAACATTTCTGGGACAAACTAGAAACCTAGGGCAATGGAAATTCTCAAGAATCTGTAGCGTTATCCTAGCTAAGACTCCTGGTAGTGGGGGATAGGGAGTGTCATCTCCATTGAGACACCAGCCACAAAACCATTGACTCATACTTTGTCCTGCCTACAAGATGTGCAGGGTAAAAGACTGAACAGAATAACGGAAAGGTCAACAAATGACAGGCCTAGCTTATGCAATGGAGAGCTATTATTTCTCATACCCAAAAACTTATAATATTAGACATTCATCAATCTCAAAGGATATTTATATAACAGTATACAAAATTTCAAAATAACTATGGTTTCTAATGACAGACATTTCATATATATATATATATATATATATATATATATATATATATATATATATATATATATATATATATAATCATTATCATAACCACCATTGGCCACATCTCTGTTAATATAAATTGGAGAAAGTTGGTTATGAAAGTTAGTGAAATGTGATAAAAATAATTGTTCATACATTTGTCTTCCAAGGCATTAGTTCTTTTATACTAAGATCCAACAGAATTTGTTTCAGACTTGCTGAACAATTTTCCTGAACTCTTTTGCACTTTTTAGGTGTAATTATATCACACACAAACATGTGTATACATATATGTGTGTATATATATATATATATATATATATATATATATATATATAATCTGCAAGAATATAGGTATTACAAACCTATAATCTTGTGTGTGTTTTTGTAAACATATGGAGTTGACCTTGAACTTCTGATCCACTGACTCTGAAAGGCTGTAATCACACTCCTAGTATATGCAATTATGTAGTACTGGGCTTAAAAGTAGGACTTTATGCATTTTATGTAAACTGTTAAAAATTGAGCAATATGTCAACCAATCAGTATAGGTGGACAAATATGCATGATAATGACAAAAATATAAAATGTTGTAAAATTGTTAAAAATACGTTGTAGTGTTTTAAGTCATAAATATTGACTTTTTTCATAGTAAATCAGGACTTCAGGTAAAGAAAGGGAAGTTTTGCCAAGATATAACAATTTATTATACTTCAGCACAGTGACACCAATTCCATGTGGTCACAAATTTATTTGAAAACATCAGTCAATATTTATAAATGTTTCTTTTTTGGTTTACACTTACTTTACTTTCTTATACCTTCTCAGTAAGCTTTGAATATAATAATGTTTGTTTTGTTTTCTTTTTAAAATAAACATATAATATTAACCTGAAAGCTGGGAAATAGCCTTGAAGAATCTCTGTATGTATTTGAATATTCATAAGTTCTTTAAAATACAGTGTTTACAAGATTTAGTTCTAGAACTGAAAGGAAAATATTTCTCTTAGCATACTGTGCATGCAATTTTAATACGTAGCATTTTAGATGAAAAATTATATAGAATAAAGTTTCAGATTATAGGCTAGAACAATCCCCGTGGGAACAGTTAGAACAAACATAATATAACACTACACAGTACTGTTGACAAATTCTATTGTTCACTAAGTAATAATCTAAAATCAAATGCATCGTTTAACACAGTATAAAAACAAAGTCACTTAAACATGTCATTTCATCTGGCAGAAAACATCTAATACTGTAATGACCTAAAACTCTGTAATTTTATGCTAGAAAGAAATTGTAATGCTTTCAGTTCCTTCAAGTACCAAAAACTATAGAATAATTTTCAGAACAATAAAAGGTGAATTTTAATATCAGAATGAAGAATTTCAGAAGCCTTAAACAAATTAATTCTATAAAATTAGTACTATAATTTGGAAAATAATTATATTCTTTGATGACATTTATTTAATAACAATGTTTACAAATCATTAATAGTTTCAAATGAGAGAAATGATAGATAAGCTACATCTACTCAAGATCACCCACACTTGTCCAATACTTTTATGCTTGCTATTTGATAGCTGGATAGTTAGTTAAACTCTATTCTAGAAGGTTTAAAGTCATCGGTAAGAGCACAATACAGCCTAAATGACAAATACTGTAATCCCAGCCCTTAATGGGTAGAAGGATCAGAAATTAAAGGTCATCTTCATGCTCACTGTTAAATTTAAGAAAAACAAAATGAGCGAAGAAGTTCAGTAAAATTATTAGAAATGGTGTGTGTAGCCTTGTCTGTTGAATGTTAATATATTTGAATAATAAATTTCACTCTGCTTCTAGAGGCTTTGCAGGTATGGCTGCTTTGTCACATTTGTATTGGAAGGTCGCAGAGGAGAGAGCCTATGTCTATGATCAATATTCCTACCTGTAAACATCTGAATGTTTAGTAACCTATCTCCCCGAAAAACAAAAACAAAAACAAACAAAAACAAAAAACAAAAAACGAGTCTGAGTTGACCCGGGACTGGTATCTAATCCATGACAATAGCAATCCTGAAGGACTTCCAAACCCGGGAGTTCCCACAAGTCCTGATTGGCTCCAATCATGAAACAAGTCAGACTAGAAGAATCCCACCTGGGACTTCAGTCCCAGGGTAGGTGTGAGCATGGGGCCTATACAGACAGACCTGGGTAAGGAGCAGGAGCTAGAAGACCACCAGTCTCTTGCTGGGTCCCAGACAAGGAAGTTACCCCGAGATCAACACCCTTCTCCCACTATGCAGGCTTTGGGAAGCTGAGATGATCACTGCTCAGAGCCACAGTGCATGGGTACAGGGTATAGCACTACCGAGTCAATCCTGAGATGACTTTAGATATTCATGGACCCTCATTACCATGAAAGGAGCAAGGAAGTAGTAAAGAAACAAGAGAAAGAGAAAGACAAACAGAAAGAGAAAGACAGAAAGAGAGAGGGGGGAGAGGGAGAGGGAGAGAGGAGAGGGAGAGAAAGAGAGAGAGAGAGAGAGAAAGAGAGAGAGAGAGAGAGAGAGAGAGAGAGAGAGAGAGAGAGAGAGAGAGAGAGAGAGAGAATGAAGAGGCAGAACTGTAGACTCAAAGTGGTGTGGGAGAGTCTAATGGGTATACCAGGTGACATCACCAGGGATCACGGCGGGAACCTGGTAGTAAGTGTCTGGGTCTATGACCCTCTACCAGCAGGAGTCTGTTAGCACTAAAGTCCAGGTCTATGTTCCTGGCCTGGATTGCTACTTGGGGATATGTTGGTATCTGAGGGTTTACAATACTGATCCCATCACTTTCCTGGCCATTAGCAGAGAGCTGGTCCTAGACACATGAAAGGAACGCTAGCCCTCACTACTGCAGCATTTGGGGAGAGTGAGCTCTGCCCCTTCCCTTATCAGCATGCTAGAGCTGACCTGGTTGTGGATTTTACAGATGACCTGGCTCCAGGGCATGAGAGTAAGTGAGGCAAGAGCCAGCCTAGCCTCTTGCCTGTTGCAGTCCTAGGGAAATTGGACCCTGTACCTCGTCTACTTAGCACAGGAGACTTGGATGTGAGGATGTGGGCATAGATGAGATAGCCCTGAGGCATGAGAGCAGGGGAGCTGGTTTTGCCCCTTGTTGGCTGCAGCATTGGTTGGACCAGCGAGGGCAGGACAAGAGAGTCCACCTCACAGGTGTGGGTGAGGAAGAACTGGCAGGAAGATGAGCTCAGACACCTTTTCGGCCCAGATACAGGGCATTAGTCCATGCCAACGCCCATCCTAGTGATGAACTGTTGAAGTGCATGAAGGAGATGTTGCTACAAATCCAAAATTACAGCATCTCTAAAACATATAACAACAATATTATATTTGAGAGTAGCTCCAGGGATGTTTTGGAACTGAAAGTGTAGCAGAAGTCAGAGGTCTTGTACTAGATTAAGAACACATTTCAATGAACATCTGCAAAGAAAGAAGTCAGGACAAACGGTATACCATGAGACACACTGTGACACAGTACAGTTTCTGCAGCAAGTTTTTTTTTTCTTCATCGGGGGGGGGGGGGCAGATTGCAGGAGAAGGAGAGATGAGTGTGATTGGTGTTCCTGATGTAAAATTTACAAAGATATAATGAAAAGTTTAAAAGCAAATACATTTTAACCAAAAATAATGAGAAAACAATTGTTCGCTAAAGTTTAGTTTTATCATTTCAATATTTATGTAAAGGTGAATCAAAGTAAATCCTTTTCTTATGCTGGTTTTGCCAGGGTACTTATTTCAGTGAGAGGAGGGATAGTAGGACAAACATAAACAATGAGAAATCCTGCAGAACCTATAGGAAATAGGGATAGGATATCTGCATTGTATAATGATGTATATATAGACAGAGAGAGAGAGGGAGAGGGAGAGGAGAAGGAGAGAGAGGAAGGGAGAGGGAGAGGAAGAGGGAGAGGGAGAGGAGAAGGAGAGAGAGGAAGGGAGAGGGAGAGGGAGAGGGAGAGGGAGAGGGACAGGGAGAGGGAGAGAGAAACTGAGGTTACTGCCCTCTAAAGAAAAAGGACAAAAGCTTGTAAATTGGCTCATGGAAATTTAATTTGTAAGTTCTGAAAATGATCTTATACATCTGAACAGCTATAATTCAATGAGTTACAAAGCAGGTCATATGCTAAGCACTCCTCCAGCACCTCTCACAATAACCTTGGAGATATCATGCAAGTTTTAACTTCTGTACAAGGAGAATCTGTCCATAAAATAAAACTCAAGTTGGTAATGATAAAGACAAAATACAGACATCTGTAAAATTCCTGGTTGACTCAGTCTATGCTATCAGAATTGTCTCATTTTAGGATATATAATCATAGCTTTTGGAGTTTCACCCAATACAAAAGGAAAGGAAAGGAAAGGAAAGGAAAGGAAAGGAAAGGAAAGGAAAGGAAAGGAAAGGAAAGGAAAGGAAGGGAAGGGAAGGGAAGGGAAGGGAAGGGAAGGGAAGGGAAGGGAAGGGAAGGGAAGGGAAGGGAAGGGAACGGAAGGGAAGGGAAGGGAAGGGAAGGGAAGGGAAGGGAAGGAAAGGAAAGAAGGAAGGAAGCAGAGAAACAGGGAGGAAAAAAGGAAGGAAGAAACAAAGTGAGGAAGAAAGCAAATATTAAAAAAAAGTCTCAACACAGTCAAGTATATCAAAATCATGTAAACAATTTCACAACCAGGAGTAATATATGGAGTATTATAAATATCCACATAGATTTTAGAAGGATTCTAAAACTGAGACCAAAGTTTGGTAAAACAAAACATGGAATGTTTAAGTGAGTCATAATAAACAGATATTGATCTATAAATTCAGCAAAATGACTATCGTAGATATGAAATGCTAATAATAGATCACCATGGTTCTCAAATAAATAGAACTCTGTGTTGCATTTATTTCTTTACAAGTCTAAAGCATAATTTTAAGCAGTAACAATAAGCTAAAGCATCTTTTGATGGATTTAAATATATATTTTTTATTTCTACTCTTCACATTTTTTTCAGTTTCACAAATTCATCAACATAAGTAGTGCTGGCAAAGAGATGTATGACATTTCCAGTTTCTTCAAATGTATGGATAATGACAATAGCTTAGGTAAGTGAGGGCTCTGTTGTATTTTAGATGATATTTTTCTATGATGAATACAGAGATACACACATATATGTATGTCTATTTGCTCATTTATTATTCTTGTCTCTTTATTTTGTCCCTATAAATTATTCATACACAGATTTAAGTGTGCTCACATCATGTACCTGCAGAAAAATATCCAGTTATATATTTATTATAAATATGTATATGAGTTAATGTTAATTCATAGCACCTACAATTTTTATTTCTCTTAGTTTTTAGAAATTTATAAGAATGAGTCTTATTTTCAGTACCATATGCGTATCATCAACTTTCTTAAGTATTATCATAGCCACAATAACAAATTGTGTCAATATTTTATGATAATTAACATTTCATTTTTAATGCGTATACTATTTTGTTTTGTTCTCCTTGGCATTATCATCAGGTAGTTTTTTTGTTTAACTTTTGAGACAAGGTTTCTCTATATATTCCTGCTTGGCAATCCAGCTGCTTCTTATGTCTTTTCAATATTCCTAGAGAATTGATTTCACCTTTCTCTATTATTATATCTTCTCCATACCTATAATTTGGTCTTTTAAAGAACACTATAAAATAGAAACAATGAATGAAGTAAATGTCTAAGATCTCAGCAACAAAATTCCACAATGCCATATGTAGTAAATAATTAAGTTAAATGTAAGTCTTAGCACATTTAATGCTACTAAAAATTAGAATGCAAAAATTCACCATATTTTCAACTGAATTTTCACTTTTTTATACAACATGTCTGTGACTGTTCTTATAAACCATGAGTATTAGTAGTAATATCACCTAAGACCTATTAAATGATATATGTAAAGAAATAACATAGGGATTAATCACATACTTTATTGATTTGTTATTTATATTTACCTAGGAGGAAATGCTTGTAAATAATTTAAAAGTAACTTTTGGCTGATTATTATTTTTGATACATAAACCATTGCCAAAAATATATATATACTTTCCATGCATTCTACAGTTCTAATATTTTGAGTATGTAATTGTTTTTTTAATGATTTATGATTTAGCATTTCAAACATAATATGCATACGTACTGACTTTTATATTTCTCATTTGACCTCAAGATTTAATTGCAACATAAACAATTAGATATATGTTAGTATCAGTTATGCAAATAGAAATTATAACTTTGGATGATAACAATAACAATAAATATAGTGATGGAAGTACTACACTCAGGTGTATTAAATTATGATTTCTGCAGTTCATTATAAAGAATATATTTCTATTCTTTTGTAATAGTTTACATAATTATAAATTATTTTATTTTTACCTGTATGTAATTACATCTTGATTTCCTATTATTTTTATTTATATTCATTAGTACACAGTACACACACACACACACACACACACACACAAGTGTAGTACTCTTTTATAATGGTAATAATTCTACACCAAAATCTGCAGACATGAAAGAGTTGTTTTACTCAGAAAATTGTACTTTCATGTGAAGGCTTATTGAATACTTAGCGAAGTGAAGCCTAAACTAAATAAGTCACTGTCAAGACACAGATGTTAAAAACAAAGAAAGATTAGTCACGGAATTTTAATACACATTACAAAGCACGTATCTAACACTCTTAGTGATTTAGTGTTCTATCATATTTTGCTTATCAAACACTAGTATTTCTAATCAAACATTAAATACATAAATGTAAAATGAATAATCTATAAAAGAAAAGAAGTTTTAAGTCACGAAGTGTTTCCAGTGTGCTCTTCCAGTATTGTCTTCCAGAGTATAAAAACAAACATACGAACTAACAACTTTTACCATCTGTAGCCACTAGCATATGATACAAAGGGCAATTGTCTTACCACAGAGGCCATTTTTCGAAGGCAATGAAATAATTATAGAACTTATCATTGACTTTGAATTTTCTTCTAGATTGTTCAGCATCTAATCATTATCTGGGACCCAACACTTTCACAAGGTTAGAATTCAGTGAAGTCACTAGCACTCTAACTTTACATTAGCAGAATAACTTCACAAATGCAAATTAAAGTCAAAGAAGCTGTATTGAAGAAGAGCACTAGTATTTACAACTGCACACAGAAATGTTTCTCCAGATACATAAGTTGTATATTTTTTTGTATACTCATGTATACATAGCATTACTTTCCAACAAAATTACCCAAAGACACAAAGAGAAAAATCAAAACAGAACATAATAAGAATTTTTCTATTTCTCCACTTAAACTGTATATAATTGAAAGCTTAGTTAATTTTCAGTACTATAAGAGATGAGTTTATATTTATAGTTTAAAAGTATTTTAATGTCCACATTTACAGGTATAGATGTTAGAAAATAATATTCTCCTAGATTTACCATTAGCATGAATATTCATCTCTTCTGCCTGTGAGTTTCTTTTTTGTGTGTACAATATTATTTCATGTAAGTTGGAGCATGAAAAATATAGTACAGTCTCATTATTTGATGGTACATTATTTCTCAAATAATTTCTATCAGAAGTTATAATTTTGACTTTGAATATAGTCAATTCCTTACTGGAATGAGATACATTCTGAGATAAGTATAGAGGACCACTCAACTTGAATAAGAAATGATATATCTAAAATAGTTTAAGTCAGAACTGACCACCAAGTAATACTTCCTAAACCTGTTTATTGTGGTATTTGTGGGGTTTTTTTCTTTCATAAGCATGCTCTGTGAACAGACTGGTACCACAATTAGGTTATTCCTTTCTGTGGTACTGATCAATCAGTATTATGGTGTATGTTCAATAAAACATTCCTGCCTGACTGAGATTAGTGCTTGTATGGTTTGTGGAATGATTCCTAGACCACAGCATTTAGTGTGTTGGCCAGGAAGCTTCCAACCCTTAAGCTCCCCTCATTTTTTGACAATGAACACTACCAAGCCGAGTGGGCCCTCTGTAAGGAGGTAAGATTTTTTTCTGTAACTGCACAGTTCTTTTTCTTTGTTTGGTCTTGTTTGTGGTACTTTTAAAAATTACACAAACGTGTAATTTGGCACAGTGTTTCCTTAGGTATGAGGACAGGGAGTATTCTGACTCCTCTTGATAAGGTGGGTGGAATACAAGCCACCTACTTTGGACTTTGATTTGGTTGTGACTCTCTTCTGAGAGCCCAGGCAGGAGTGCATCCATCTTCTAAACTCAGTTTTTGGTTTTCTGATTTTTGTTTGTTTTTTTTGTTTTGTTTTGTTTTGTTTAAGTCTTCCACGTTCACTTTGGTTTTGACACCTCTATCCTTTGTCTTTAAATCCTTCACTATGGGTCATCTGGATCTCTTTGGTGGGTTTTTCAGTTCTGTTTCTTCTCCTCCCCCTCACATGGATTCTTCTTGGAATGCAAATCTGTTTGTGACTATTGGTTTATGTTTATAGCTTCATTCTATGGCTTGAGTGTTGCTCTGTTTCATATTCAGAAAGTGAATATGAAAATGTGGGAAAATGGTTACAACCTCATCTACTGGCCATTTGTCTTTGACTTATTTTTAACTCATTCAAGACATTTTAAATAAAATGGAAGTCTCAATTGGGACAAGAAAAACTCAGAAACTGCCCTTGAAGCCCTGTACTTGTAGTATAGACTTTAGCACTGCTAGAGAAGCCAGGGACTTCTTGTCTGTAAGAGCAACTCTTTTTTTTTTAATTGGTTATTTTATTTATTTACATTTCAAAAGTTATCCCATTTCCCCTTCTCAAGTTCATATCTCTCCCCCTCCCTCTGCCTCTGTGAGTGTGCTCCCCTACCCGCCCACCCACTCCTGCCTCAGTGCCCTAGCGTTCCTCTACCCTGGGTCATCTAGCCTTCACAGGAAGAAAGGGCTCCTCTAAAGGAGCAAGTATCTTTTTGGTTTCTCAGCCACTTTGGTAAAGAAGCTGATGTCTAGTCTTATTACTTTCTGTGACACTGAATTTTGTATTCAGCAGGTGGCAACATGCTCCTCCCTTGAAGTGAGAGCTAGAAAATGTAAGAAAATTTTGTCTGTCTATTCTAAATCTATAAGTGTACATGGCTACTCAATATTTCTTTGTGTCTGGGTTTAAATGTATGTCTTGATTATAGATTTTTGGTTTATAAGTTATTGGGGTGGTTGAAAATTTGTAAAATTTATAACATCTGTAAGAAAGAAGAAGTTAGCTTAACATACTTAACTCAGGGTTGAAGTCATTCTGGGCAAACATACAGGGCATGAGTCAACCTAAGGTAACAGTTCTCTAAATATAGTTTTAAATTGGGATAAGATATTATATAATTCCTGTACCCTAAAAATCAGACATATAAAAGATATGATTTAAAACAATGTTTCTTTAATGTGGTATTAAAGCTGCATCTTCATGTACTTGTATATGAGAACGTCTCTTGATGGCATAAGCAGTCAAACTCTGTAACAACAAAATATTGCAATTGATATTGATTTTAGAAAGACTGGATTGTTTAAACTATTATAAAATAGGTTTTTTCTTCCTAAAATTATGGTTATGCTCTATGACGTCACTCAAAAAAAGATATTTTATTTGATAATGCAAAAACAACTTTTAAAAACATCTAAATGTATGAAGTATTGGGACTTTAAAATGTATTAAATGTTTTATTATAATGTCTTTATTAATATATGATGATTACAATAAAGGAGGAAATTTTAGTGAAAATATAATGGTAATGAAAACTATAATGACTTTAAAAAATATAGTGAACAATATCAATCAAATTATTGACCCATGAAATAGAGACAATTATGAGGAAAAATCTCAGACATTCCCTGATGGTGTATATAGATCTGGTGACAGAAATGATGGGTGCAGTCACAGAAGGGTTTAAAATAATACAGAAATGGACTACAGTTCTTAGTGGGAGAGAGAACAAAGAGTTGTCAAGAAAGTTGCAGGTTACATTGAGACAGTAGTTCCAAATGTATTAGAGGAAGTGTAAAAATCTGCCACCTAAGGAACAATGACCCATAGTCAGAAAAGTAACTGCAGCTTAGACAGGAAACATTTCTTGTTAAGGTATGTCATAGCCACAGTTTGCAAAATGTATAGCTCTTGACTAAGGCAAAATGATGTCAATGAGACATGGATTTCTGAGGTTTTTAATTTGTTGTAGCTCTGTCTTTTTGTTTTTCTTTTCATTATGCCAAAGACATTGCTCTGTAAATTATGGTATTGATACCAGACACAAAATATTAAGGAATTTATTCATCTAAAATTTTTCAGAAATTTGTAATATTAAAAAAAAATTAAGAATCACTGGCTCTTGAAATCCAACCCCATCCCAATTCCTTTCAGCTTGCCTGAGCTCTGGCAAGGTTCCAGTAGCCTAAGGAGCAGATAGAAGCTGCCTCAGCCAAGTAAAAATAACATTTCCAGTCTCTTTATGGCATATGTTTATGGATTAATTTTTAAATAATTTTGATAGTAAATAAAAAGAAAAGAAATTTAAAAAAGAAAAAAATGAAAACTAAAAATTAGACTTAAAAAATATAAAGAGGCTAGTGAAATAGGGTGGCAGCAGTGGTGGCAGTGCAGCAGTGGCTGGTCCAGCTGAAGTGCCACCAGCAGTGGAACCAAAGTGACACAGGGTCCAGTTAGGCCCTGTGCCCAGGACCACCGACCTTTGCTGGCCAGCCGGGCTGCAAGCAGTGGCGGATTTACGGTGCCTTTTACCACACAGAAGCCACTCAGAAATGGGCCTCCTGCCAGTCACAAGAGACTCCCCTCCATCTTGGTTCTCGAACTCCAGAGAGATCAGACAGACTGAGGTACACAAACATAATCTGAGGCCAACATCACGGGGGTCTAAGCTCGACAGGCCCTGGGCTGTTCCAGGGGTCATCGGGTGCCAACCCAGCCAGGAGGTTTTTTTTGCCTGGGCCAGCACGAGCACACAGCCATTTTGCCTACAGGATGCCAGAGAGCTCTAGCAGGCAAAGCAGGCTAACAGGCATAGCCCGAGGCTAATATAGCAGGGGTCTAGGCCCCAACAGGCCCTGGACTGACCCCAAGAACTGGGCTGCTTGGTGGGCCATCTGTGTGTCAACCCACCCAGGAGGTTGTTAGCCCAGTAGACTCTCCTGGCACTTTCAGGGAGCGTGAGCACTGGTCACCTGACAGACCCAATTAACAGTCATAGCTCGAGGGGAACTTTGCTCGGACCTTGGCCTCCCAGGTTTTTGCCTAGACTCAGGGCCTGAGCAGCTAGGCTAGTCTTGTATGCACCAACCTGGTCAGGAGATCGGCTGCCCAGCAGAGTGATCACCACACTGAAAAGGTCCCCGCAGCATACACCCTTCAGCACTCCCTGAAGGTGCAAACGGGCACCATCTGGTTCACAGTCACAATCTGTGGCAAAGCACACTAGGGCTGCAAGGGCACCCAAGAAGAGGACAGCACATCAGCAATCGGCTACAGGGGAAACCCAGCCATATAGTGTTGCAGTAATAGCCCCAGAGCCACTCAGGAGGCCCAAACACCAGCCAGAGACAAGACCAACTAACTCCAGAGAACAAGATGGCAAAGGGCAAATGAAGGAACGCTACTAACAGAAATCTAGGCAATATGGAAGCATCTGAAACAAACTTTCCAACATCAACAAGTCCTAGTTATGTCAACACACCAGAGAAACAAGATTTGGATTTAAAATCACTGGTCATGATGCTGCTAGAAGAACACAAAAAGGATATAAATGAATCTCTTAAAGAAATACAGGGGAACATGAATAAGCTAGAAACCAGTATAATGGAAACACAAAAATCTCTTAAAGAAATGTCGGAGAATAAGGCTCAAGAGATAGAAGCCAATAAAGAAGAAACACAAAAAACAAAAACAAAAACAAAAAAACTTAAAGAAATGCAGGAGAACTTGAGTCAAGAGGCAGAAGTCATGAAAGAGGAAACACAAAAATCTCTTAAAGAATTACAGGAAAACACAAACGAACAAATGATGGAACTGAGCAAAACCATCCTGGATCTAAAAACAGAAGTAGAAACAACTAAGAAATCACAAAGAGAGACAACTTTGGAGATAGAAAACCTTGAAAAGAAATCAGGGGCCATAGATGCAAATATAAACAACAGAATACAAGAGATGGAAAAAAGAATCTCAGATGCCGAAGATACCATAGAAACCATTGACTCAACAGTCAAAGAAAATGCAAAATGCAAAAAAGCTTGTATCCCAGCACATCCAAGAAATCTAGGATACAATGAGAAGACCAAATCTAAGGATTATAGGTATAGATGAGAGTGAAGATTTACAGCAGAAAGGGCCAGCAAATATCTTCAACAAAATTGTGGAAGAAAACTTTCCAAACTTAAAGAGAGAGATGCCTGTGAATATACAAGAAGTCTACAGAACTCCAAACAGACTGGACCTGAGCAGAAATACCTCTCGCCACATAATAATTAAAACCCCAAATGCACTACACAAAGAAAGAATATTAAAGGCAGTAAGAGAAAAAGGCCAAGTAACATATAAAGGAAGACCTATCAGAATTACACCAGACTTCTCATCAGAGACCATGAAAGCTAGAAGATCCTGGGCAGATCTCATGCAGACCCTAAGAGAACACAAATGTCAGCCAAGACTACTATACCCAGCAAAACTCTCAATCACAATAGATGGAGAAACCAAGACATTCCATGACAAAACCAAACTTACACAATATATTTCCAGAAACACAGCTCTGCAAAGAAAAATAGGAGGAACACTCCAATACAAGGAGGGAAACTACACCCTGGAAAAAGCAAGATAGTAACCTTCCTTCATCAAACCCAAAAGAAGATAACCACTCAAATATAAAAATAACATCAAAAATGACCTGAAGTAATAATCACTGTTCCTTAATATCTCTTAACGTCAATGGACTCAATTCCCCAATAAAAAGACATAGACTAACAGACTGGAAAAGGAAATAGGACCCAACATTTTGCTGCATACAGGAAACACACCTAAATGTCAAAGCCAAAACTACCTTAGATTAAAAGGCTGGAAGACAATTTCACAAGCCAATGGTCTCGGGAAACAAGCTGGAGTAGCCATTCTAATATCAGAAAAAATTGACTTTCAACCTAAAGTCATCAAAGGAAACACTGATGGTCTCTTGCTGGTCAAAGGAAAAGTCCACTAAGAAGAACTTTCAATTCTGAACATCAATGCTCCAAATGCAAGGGCACCCTCATTTGTAAAAGAAACTTTACTAAAGCTCAAAGCACACATTGCTCCTAACACAATAATTGTTGGGGAACTTCACCACTCCACTCTCCTCAATGGATCGAACAGGTAAATAGAAACTAAACAGGGACACAGTAAAACTAATTGAAGCTTTGGACCAATTGGATTTGGCTGATATTTATAGAACATTTCATCCTAAAGCAAAAGAATATACCTTTTTCTCAGCACCTCATGGTACCTTCTCCAAAATCAACCATCTAATTGGTCACAAGACAGACCTCAACAAATACAAGAAGATCGAACTAATCCTATGCCTCATATCAGATCAGTATGGTGTAAGATTGTTTTTCAATAGCAACAAAAATAATAGAAAGCCCACATCCACATGGAGGCTGAACAATATTCTACTCAAGGACACCTTGGCCAAAGAAGAAAGAAAGAAAGAAATCAGAGACTTTTTAAAATTTAATGAAAATGAAGGCACAGCATACCCAAATCTTTGTGACACAATGAAATCAGAGTTAAGAGGAAAACTCATGGCCCTGAGTGCCTCCAAAAAGAAAATGGAGAGAGCATACACTAGAAGCTTAACAACACACCTGAAAGCCCTGGAACAAAAAGAAGCCAATTCCCCCAGTAGGAGTAGAAGACAGGAAATCATCAAACTCAGGGCTGAAATCAATCAAGTGGAAACAAAGAGACCCATACAAAGAATCAATGAATCCAGGAGCTGGTTCTTTGAGATAATCATCAAGATAGATAAACCCTTAGCCAGACTGACCAAAGGACACAGAGAAAGTATCCAAATTAACAAAATTAGAAATGAAAAGGGGGATATAACAAAAGAAACTGAGGAAATCCAAAAAAATCATCAGATCCTACTACAAAAGCCTATACTCAACACAACTGGAGAATCTGGAGGAAATGGACAATTTCCTTGACAGATACCAAATACCAAAATTACATCAAGACCAAATAGATCATCTAAACAGTCCCATAACCCCTTAAGAAATAGAAGGGGTCATAGAAAGTCTTCCAACCAAAGAAAGCACAGGACCAGATGGTTTCAGTGCAGAATTCTATCAGACCTTCAAAGAAGACCTAACACCAATACTCATCAACCTATTCCACAAAATAGAAAAAGAAGGAACACAACCCAATTCCTTCTACGAACCCACAATTACGCTGATACCAAAACCACACAAAGATCCAACAAAGAAAGAGAACTTCAGTCCAATTTTCCTTATGAATATCAATGCAAAAATACTCAATAAAATTCTTGCCAACTGAATCCAAGAACACATCATCCAGCATTATAAAGTAGGCTTTATCCCAGGGATGCAGGGTTGTTTCAATATACAGAAATCCATCAATGCAATCCACTACATAAACAAACTCAAAGAAAAAAACCACATGGTCATTTCATTGGATGCTGAAAAAGCATTTGACAAAATTCAGTATCCTTTCATGCCTAAAGTCTTGGATAGAACAGGAATTCAAGGCCCATACCTAAACAGAGTAGAAGGAATATACTGCAAACTGGTAGCCAGCATTAAACTAAATGGAGAGAAACTTGAAGCAATCCCACAGAGTTAAACAAAGAATTTTCACCTGAAGAACTTTGGATGGCAGAGAAGCATCTTCAAAAATGCTCAACTTCATTAGTCATTAGGGAAATGCAAATCAAAACAACCCTGAGATTTCACCTTACACCAGTCAGAATGGCTAAGATTAAAAATTCAGGAGACAGCAGGTGTTGGCGAGGAAGTGGAGAAAGAGAAACAATCCTCCACTGCTGGTGGGGTTGAAAATTGGTACAACTACTCTGGAAATCAGTCTGGCGGTTCCTCTGAAAACTGGGCACCTCACTTCCAGAAGATCCTGCTATACCACTCCTGGGCATATACCCAGATGATTCCCCAGCATGTAATTAAGTTACATGTTCCACTATGTTCATAGCAACCCTATTTATAATTGCCAGAAGCTGGAAAGAACCCACATATCCCTCAACAGAAGAGTGGACGCAAAAAATGTGGTATATCTACACAATGGAGTACTATTCAGACATTAGAAACAATGAATTCATGAAATTCTTAGGCAAATGGATGGAGCTAGAGAACATCATACTAAGTGATGTAACCCAGACTCAAAAGATGAATCATGGCATGCACTCACTAATAAGTGGATATTAACCTAGAAAACTGGAATACCCAAAACATAATCCACACATCAAATGAGGTACAAGAAGAATGGAGGAGTGGCCCCTTGTGCTGGAAAGACTTAGTGAAGCAGTATAGGGCAAAACCAGAACAGGGAAGTGGGAAGGGGTGGGTGGGAAAACAGGGGAGGGAAGGGGGCTGATGAGACTTTCGGGGAGTGGGGGGTCCAGAAAAGCGGAAATCATTTGAAATGTAAATAAAAAATATATCAATAAATTTAAAAAAATGAAAAAAATATATAAAGAATTAAGAATTAGTCTTTAAAAAATATAAAGAAATCAGCAAAAGTATAAAAGAAACCTGAAAACTCCAAACTTGTATCATTTATAAATGAAGTTCCTAAGACAGTTTGCTTTCCAGTGCCTACTTCAGATCTAACAACAGAGAATAATGACCGAGGAAGACTAGTCCAGAGTGTAGTGCCAAGCAACAAGGAAACTTTGGCAAAGGAGGGCTTCTCCTTGGGAGCAGAACCAGGTTGCAATCCCAGAAGTTGCCCTGTGGCCAAGCAGTAAGTATTTGTTAGGTTCTATTATTTGTGTTACACTCCTGAATTTGAACAGCATAATAAACATGTGGAAGTCATTAGTAATTATATGGGCAAGTGCAAGAACTCATGGCAGGTGAGATATCTAATAGAGTCCTAGGAGCTAATATTCATCTCAATCAGCCACTCCCTGATTGTGTCTCTGAGGTGTGACTGTTCTATCTTACAAATAAGGATGCTGATGGTAGTCAAATAACCTTAGTTAATCTCATCCCTTTTATCACTAACTTTGAACCTTGTTAAAGACTCATTTTGTTTAATGATGAAGTCTAATGCTATCAGTGCAGTTAAGCCAGCTTTCAGTACTATTTCAAAAAATATTTGTTGAACAACTGAAGAATGCCAGAAGCCTGGGTTAGATCAAGGTCCTTCTGTCATACTTATAATGATATCTGAATAGTCTAGGGTGCTTAGCACTAACAAATACTCCTTGAACTAAACTGGGTGGAATCTGCACTGTGGTTGTACCATGTGTATTCTTTTGTTCCTGGTTTAGTCTCTGGGAGCTTTGGGGGTACTGGGTGGTTCATATTTTTGTTCCTCCTATGGCACTGCAAACCTCTTCAGCTCCTTGGGTACTGTCTTTAGCTTCTCCATTGGGGACCCTATGCTCAGTTGAATGGTTGGCTGAGAATGTCCCCCTCAGTATTTGTCATGCACTCGCAGATCCTCCCAGGAGACAGCTATATCAGACTCTTAACAGCAAACCCTTGTTGGCATCCACAATAGCATCTGGGTTTTGTAACTGTATATGGGATGGATTCCTGGGGGAGTGGTTAGTCTCTGAATGGTCTTTCCTGCTCCACATTTTGTGAAGCTCTGAATACCCAAGACACAATTCACATATCAAATGATTCTGAAGAAGAAGAAAGGAGAGGGCCCTGGTCTTGGAAAGGCTTGATGCAGCAATGTAGGTGATTACCAGGACAGAGAAGTGGGAGCGGATTGATTGGGGAATGGGCAGAGGGAAGAGGGATTATGGGACTTATTGGGAGGGGGGAACCAGGAAAGGGGAAATCATTTGGAATGTAAACACAGAATGTAGAAAAAAACGAATTCTTAAGCAAATGGATGGAGCTAGAAAATATCATCTTGAGTGAGGTAATCCAATCACAGAAGAGCACATATGGTATGCACTCACTGATAAGTAGATATTAGCCCAGAAACCTTGAATACCCAAGATACAATTCACACACCAAATGAAGTTCAAGAAGAAGGAAGAACAAAAGTATGGATGCTCTGGTCCTTCTTAGAAGAGGGGTACAAAATATCCACAGGAGGAGAATACAGTTACAAAATATCCACAGGAGTTTTCTTTCTTAATATGATAAATTAAACTGTTAACTATCTGTATAAAAATAAACCTGTAACTCTTAAGGCTCAAAGCTAACATGGATTGATAGACATAAAGTTGATCAAATCCTTTAATGTGTTCAGAAATATATTTAAAATTATGCTAAGTCATTTAGTCTCCAGTTTTATGTTTATAAGGTATAATTTAGAGCAAAAATAAAAACCTAGAGATAGACAGTCTGTTTACCTCGGATATGCTAGGTAGGTAATAGTTCAAAAACTAGACAAAGATCTGCAGAATATGGCATTTAATGTGCTTTCAACTTATTATTACAGACAGAAACTCCTAAAACTTAATCTTGACCCCCTATGATCTCCAACTAGTTACAGCCACAGACAAAGAACACTACCTATATTATGGTACAGCTACTCTAATGCCTTACATGCTGTGAAGGCCTGTCCTGAATTGTAGACAAACAGAAGACAGCTAGAGAATTAACTGCCACCCATTTAGACAAAGTAAGGCTAGTCTCTCCCATGTTACACCTCCATAGGAAAAAGCCTCTTCATTTTCTGGGCCTGATGGCCAAAGACTACCTCTGCCCTGGTACCAGACAAACATGGGATAATAAAATATGGACTAATCTCTGCCATTTTAATTAATGCATAGGTCATTTGGATTACAATTTATCCTTCTTCGAGTCTCTGATCACATTAATGGCTAAATTGCTTGTAGTTTACCAGCTAAAAGAGAAAGAACAGGCAACTCAGTTCTCGAGGTAATCTACCACTGTGTTAGTTCATTAGTCAATTTATTAATTAATTAAAACTACTAGGTCACTCATTAGAAAGGGCAAACACGTCTGTCTATATTTAAGGCTTTATATAAATTGATTAATCTCAATAATCATCTGTGACCCTTAATAAATAATTTGATAAAAACAATATAAAGTTTAAATTTTATTTAAGATCCGAGTTCCTAAAAATAATTATGGTTCTAGAAAAATTTTAGAAATGGATAAATTAAAAGGATGAAGATTAGAGGATATAAAAAATCTTGGGATTGCTTCAAGTTTCTCTCCATTTAGTTTGATGCTGGCTACCGGTTTGCTGTATATTGCTTTTACTATGTTTAGGTATGGGCCTTGAATTCCTGTTCTCTCCAAGACTTTAAGCATGAAGGGATGCTGAATTTTGTCAAATGCTTTTTCAGCATCCAATGAAATGACCATGTGGTTTTGTTCTTTGAGTTTGTTTATGTAGTGGATTGTATTGATGGATTTCCGTATATTGAACCAACCCTGCATTCCCGGGATAAAGCCTACTTGATCATGGTGGATGATCGTTTTGATGTGTTCTTGGATTCGGTTGGCAAGAATTTTATTGAGTATTTTTGCATCGATGTTCATAAGGGAAATTGGTCTGAAGTTCTCTTTCTTTGTTGGATCTTTGTGTGGCTTTGGTATCAGCGTAATTGTGGCTTCATAGAAGGAATTGGGTAGTGTTCCTTCTGTTTCTATTTTGTGGAATAGTTTGAAGAGTATTGGTGTTAACTCTTCTTTGAAGGTCTGGTAGAATTCTGCACTGAAGCCATCTGGTCCTGTGCTTTTTTTGGTTGCCAGAGAAGGTTGCCCCCTTTCTCCTTATCTTTTCAATATTGTACTTGAGGTACTAGCTCGGGCAATTCGACAACATAAGGAGGTCCAAGGGATACAAATTGGAAAGGAAGAAGTCAAACTATCATTATTTGCAGACGACATGATCGTCTACCTAAGTGACCCAAAGAACTCCACTAGAGAGTTCCTACAGCTGATAAACAACTTCAGCAAAGTGGCAGGTTATAAAATCAACTCAAGCAAATCAGTGGCCTTCCTATACTCAAAGGATAAGCAGGCTGAGAAAGAAATTAGGGAAATGACCCCCTTCACAATAGCCTCAAACAGTATAAAGTATCTTGGGGTGACTCTTACCAAACATGTGAAAGATCTGTATGACAAGAACTTCAAGACTCTGAAGAAGGAAATGGAAGAAGACCTCAAAAAATGGGAAAACCTCCCATGCTCATGGATCGGTAGAACCAATATAGTTAAAATGGCCATTTTGCCTAAAGCACTATACAGATTCAATGCAATACCCATCAAAATCCCAACTCAATTCTTCACAGAGTTAGAAAGAGCAATTATCAAATTCATCTGGAACAACAAAAAACCCAGGATAGCTAAAACTATTCTCAGCAACAAAAGGAAATCTGGGGGAATCAGTATCCCTGACCTCAAGCAATACTACAGAGCAATAGTGTTAAAAACTGCATGGTATTGGTACAGTGACAGACAGGAGGATCAATGGAACAGGATTGAAGATCCAGAAATGAACCCACACACCTATGGCCACTTGATCCTCGACAAAGAGGCTGAAAACATCCAATGGAAAAAAGATAGCCTTTTCAACAAATGGTGCTGGTTCAACTGGAGGTCAGCATGCAGAAGAATGCGAATTGATCCATCCTTGTCTCCTTGTACTAAGCTCAACTCCAAATGGATCAAGGACCTCCACATAAAGCCAGACACTCTGAAGCTAATAGAAAAGAAACTGGGGAAGACCCTTGAGGACATCGGTACAGGGAGAGAGTTTCTGAACAGAACACCAATAGCGTATGCAATAAGAGCAAGAATTGACAAATGGGACCTCATAAGGTTACAGAGTTTCTGTAAGGCAAAGGACACCATCAAGAGGACAGATCGGCAACCAACAAATTGAGAAAAGATCTTCACCAATCCTACATCAGATAGAGGGCTAATATCCAATATATATAAAGAACTCAAGAAGTTAGACTCCAGAAAACCAAACAACCCTATTAAAAATGGGGTACAGAGTTAAACAAAGAATTCTCACCTGAAGAACTTTGGGTGGCGGAGAAGCATCTTAAAAAATGCTCAACTTCATTAGTCATTAGGGAAATGCAAATCAAAACAACACTAAGATTTCATCTTACACCAGTCAGAATGGCTAAGATTAAAAATTCAGGAGACAGCAGGTGTTGGAGAGGGTGTGGAGAAAGAGGAACACTCCTCCACTGCTGGTGGGGTTGCAAATTGGTACAACCACTCTGGAAATCAGTCTGGCGGTTCCTCCGAAAACTGGGCACCTCACTTCCAGAAGATCCTGCTATACCACTCCTGGGCATATACCCAGAAGACTCCCCACCATGTAATAAGGATACATGTTCTACTATGTTCATAGCAGCCCTATTTATAATTGCCAGATGTTGGAAAGAACCCAGGTATCCCTCAACAGAAGAGTGGATGCAAAAAATGTGGTATATCTACACAATGGAGTACTATTCAGCCATTAGAAACAACGAATTCATGAAATTCTTAGGCAAATGGATGGAGCTAGAGAATATCATACTCAGTGAGGTAACCCAGACTCAAAAGGTGAATCATGGTATGCACTCACTAATAAGTGGATATTAACCTAGAAAACTGGAATACCCAAAACATAATCCACACATCAAATGAGGTACAAGAAGAAAGGAGGAGTGGCCCCTGGTTCTGGAAAGACTCAGTGAAACAGTATTCAGCAAAACCAGAACGGGGAAGTGGGAAGGGGTGGGTGGGAGGACAGGGGAAGAGAAGGGGGCTTACGGGACTTTCGGGGAGTGGGGGGGGGCTAGAAAAGGGGAAATCATTTGAAATGTAAATAAATTATATCGAATAAAAAAAATTAAAAAAAAATCTTGGATGATGATAAAAATATTTAGAATTAAAAATGTTTCAAATGAAAGATATTTAAAATTAATAAATACACGCTTTAGGATAGAATGTTATATATATTTAATATATATATATATATATATATATATATATATATATATATATATATATATATATATATATGTTAAATCAAATTCGTCCAAAGCTTTAATTAGTTTCATTGTGTCCCTGTTCAATTTCTGTTTTCCTGATCGGTCCATTGAGGAAAGTGCAGTGTTGAAGTCACCCACAATTATTGTGTTAGGTGCAATGTGTGCTTTGAGCTTTAATAAAGTTTCTTTTATGAATGAGGGTGCCCTTGCATTTGGAGCATAGATGTTCAGGATTGAGAGTTCTTCTTGTTGTATTTTTCCTTTGACCAGCAAGAAGTGTCCTTCAGAGTCTCTTTTGATGACTTTGGGTTGAAAGTCAATTTTATCTGATATTATAATGGCTACTCCAGCTTGTTTACTGAGACAATTTGCTTGTAAAATTGTCTTTCAGCCTTTTACTCTAAGGTCGTGTTTGTCTTTGACCCTAAGGTGTGTTTCCTGTATGCAGCAAAATGTAGGGTCCTGTTTACGTATCCAGTTGGTTAGTCTATGTCTTTTTATGGGGGCATTGAGTCCATTGATTTTAAGATATATTAAGGAATAGAGATTGTTACATCCTGTCATTTTTGATGTTATTTTTTAAATTTAATTGGTTAACTTCTTTTGGGTTTGATGAGAGAAGGTTACTATCTTGCTTTTTCCACGGTGAAGTTTCCCTCCTTGTATTGGTGTTTTTCCCCTTTTATCCTTTGTAGGGCTGGGTTTGTGGATAGATATTGGGTAAACTTGGTTTTGTCATGGAATATCTTAGTTTCTCCATCTATGGTGATTGAGAGTTTTGCTGGGTATAGTAGTTTTGGCTGGCATTTGTGTTCTCTTAGAGTCTGCATGAGATCTGCCCAGGATCTTCTAGCTTTCATAGTCTTAGATGAAAAGTCTGCTGTGATTCTGATAGGTCTTCCTTTATATGTTACTTGGTCTTTTTCTCTTACTGCCTTTAATATTCTTTCTTTGTTTAGTACACTTGGTGTTTTGATTACTATGTGACTGGAAGTATTTCTGTTCTGGTCCAGTCTGTTTGGAGTTCTGTAGGCATCTCTCTCTTTAGGTTAGGGAAAATTTCTTCCTTAATTTTATGGAAGATATTTGCTGGCCCTTTAAGTTGTAAATCTTCACTCTCATCTATGCCTATAATCCTTAGGTTTGGTCTTCTCATTGTGTCCTGGATTTCCTGGATATTTTGGGTTACAAGCCTTTTGCATTTTGCATTTTCTTTAACTGTTGAGTCCATGGTTTCTATGGTATCTTCAGCATCTGAGATTCTTTCTTCTACCTCTTGTATTCTGTTGTTGATATTTGCATCTATGTCCACTGATTTCTTCCCAAGGCTTTCTATCTCCAAAGTTGTCTCCCTTTGAGGTTTTTTAGTTGTTTCTACTTCTGATTTTAGATCCTGGATGGTTTTGCTTAGCTCCTTCACTTGCTTGTTTGTGCTTTCCTGTAATTCTTTAAGAGATTTTTGTGTTTCCGCTTTCATGACCTCAGCCTGTTGACCAAAGTTCTTTTGTATTTCTTTAAGTGATTTTTGCATTTCCTCCTTATTGGCTTTTGTATTCTCCTGAATTTCTTTCATTGATTTTTGTGTTTCCCTTGTAAGGGCTTCTAACTTTTGATCAATTCTCTCCTGAATTTCTTTAAATATGTCCTTCATTTGTACCTGTACCAGCATCATGACCAGTGATTTTAAATCCAAATCTTATTTTACTGGTTTGATGTGGTATCCAGGACATGCTGTTAAAGGAGAATTGGCTTCAGATGCTGCCATATTGCTTTGATTTCTGTTAGTGACGTTCCTGCGTTTGCCTTTTGCCATCTAGTTCTCACTGGTGTTAGTTGGTCTTGTCAATACTGGACTCACCAGTGCAAGCTGCCTCTTCCCAGGTGGCCTCTGGTGCACAGCTGACCTCCTGCCCTGCCTGGAGACAAGGTGCTGTGGCCCAGGCTGTTCAGATCTTGAAGCAGACACCTAAAGGCTCCCATGGGGGCCTGCTAGACTCACCAGAGTGCACTGACTCCTCCCAGCCGGCCTCCCGGATGCCACTCTTGCCTCTTGCAGGACCTGGAGATGTGGCGTTGCAGCCCAGGCTGTTCTGGATCCTAAAGCGGAGATCTGAAGGCTCCCGCCAGAGGAGTCTTTTTTTACAAAAAGAAAATAAATAAATAAATACAAGCAACTAATGATGAAGAGTTTAAAAAATTCTATAAAATTGGAGAATCTTAAAAAATGGCTTCAGATGTACATTAAACAGAGAATGTTTCATGTTTCTCCCCCCCCCCCACATGCTATTTTTATTTTAATGTTCAAATTCTTAACCTTTGTAAGCTAATGGAGCACTGGTTGCTCACAATTTACCCACAAATTCAAGATTTTAATTCCTTTTAGTTGTCTTCATTAAAATGTGAATTTCAATACAATGACAAATACTAATGTATGTCCTTTTGCAATCTGAAGTTCAATTAAACTTCAGGGAACATAAATATGAATGAATGAATGAATGAATGAATGAATAAACAAATAAATAAATAAATAAATAAATATTTATATTCCCTGTCACAAATCAAATGGATTCTGCATAAGTAAACCTGCCTGTTCTTGAATATAGGAGTTTCCCCTTGCTCTTGGGATTTCTTCCCATCATCAATTACTAGATAATTTTAACTTCTGTCCCAAGTCTATATTTTTGTCTTAGCAGATTTTTTCCAAGCTGACAGACTTCATGCAGAGATCATCTTTGGAGCTACTGAACTTGATATTAACCAGTACAGCTGTTGTGATTGCTGCCTGTCTTTCAGGTAAATCAGCTAATCAGAAGCTTTTGATAAATCCCACACTGCCCAGTTACATAAAAAAAAAAAAAAAAAAAAAAAAAAAAAAAAAAAAAAAAAAAAAAAAGATGCAGTGTCTATTGTCCCACCTTACAGGCTTACATGCTAAGTCAAGGAACTCCAACTTAGCACACTCTTAAAAGAACTCTACTTTGTGATTCTGACTATCATGTTGGATGTGAAAATAGATGGGAATCAATCTGGGATTCTTCATACTCATCTGAAGTTTGTTCCCTGGAAGCACCAGGACCTGAATCAGGGATGGGTTATCAGACAACACCCACAGGACCTATTAAAAAATCATCAAAAGACTCTGGAGGCCTTACAAGAAGCTGTTTGAAACCTAAGCAGCTACTTAAACCCAACCATTAGATTGACGCCAGGGAACATTATGGTGGTTGATTTAGGGGGAGGACTGAAGACTCTGAAAGGAAGAGCAACCCCATAGAAAGACCAACAGTTTTTATCACAGTGCATACCTGTGGCTTCATCCTTGGGTCTGACCTGTAATGAATTTTTTTCTTGATCAAAAATTTGTGCCAAGCCCATTTCTGTTTTGAATATAATTGTGAAAGGTCACTTTATTCCTTATTGTTGAGCCTTTACTAACTATTCTGGGAGGAATGGGTACATTCTATTCTTGATTCTATCCTTATATTTCTGGCAAAACAACTAAAGCCATCTCTTAAAGCATTCTTCCTAAAATTGTTTAAATCAAATCAAGAATTCTACAAAATCATTGATTTATCTAAATACTATTAAATCATGAAATTTCATCTTTATATTGATCTTTAGGAAATCTGTCCAATAGAGTGGACCAATTCCCAAGAATTATTAGACAATGTAATAGTGATAAGAAAATACATATCAGCTGCAAGAAGCCATCCTGAGATGGAAGCCTTCCTGGACCTTGCTTCTTAGAGCTCACCCATGGTAAATCATGCTAAACTAGGAACTACCTCCAGGAAAGTCACCTGCTGCCCTCAGCCTCTTCTAGGTGAAGGTTGACATTCTTCCAACAGTTATGCCTGTCACAGAAATACCCTAGTCCCTGGTATCAACTTGTGTCTTAGTCCCTTTTCTATTGCTGTGAAGAGACTTTGGCTATGGAGACTTTTATAAATGAAAATACTTTATAAGAGATTTCTTTTGGATTTAGAGGGTCAGTGCCTTACCATCATTGCAGGGAACAAGTAGGCACTAAAGGGATATATAAGCAAGACATATATCATGATCAATAGAAAGAAAGATTGGACTGGGCCTTGGCTTCATGAAACTTTAAAGTATCCCCTCCTTCATGAAACATTTTTGTCAACAAGGCCTCATATGCTTCCTCTTCTTATCCTATTAAAGCCATTCAATCTCTTATGACTAAGCATTCAAATAAATGAACCCATGGGGCGCATGGTTATTCAAACCACCACACACACCGGTCATGATTTTCAAATGCAAAAGTGACTCTAGATATACTTAAATTTGTTTTGTATATCATTTTACATTACATTTAGTAACTGAAACTATATATTTTGAACTTAGGGAAATAATACATATATTTTTACACAAAACAGATTATTTTAAAGGATTGTACTATGTTTTGAATATGCTTGGTCCTGGTAGTGGCACTATTAGAAAATGTGGCCTTAGGTAACCCAGACTCAAAAGGTGAATCATGGTATGCACTCACTAATAAGTGGATATTAACCTAGAAAACTGGAATACCCAAAACATAATCCACACATCAAATGAGGTACAAGAAGAAAGGAGGAGTGGCCCCTGGTTCTGGAAAAACTCAGTGAAGCAGTATTCGGCAAAACCAGAATGGGGAAGTGGGAAGGGGTGGGTGGGAGGACAGGGGAAGCGGGGAGTGGGAGGGCTAGAAAAGGGAAATCATTTGAAATGTAAATAAATTATATCGAATAAAAAAAAAAAAGAAAATGTGGTCTTATTGGAGTAGGTATCTCACTGTGGGTTTGGGCTTGAACCTGGAGGTGAGTTTTCTCTTCGCAGCTTTCAGATGAATATGTAAAACTCTCAGCTTCCCCTGAACCATGCCTGCTTGGGTTCTGCCATGCTCCTTCCTTGATGATAATGGACTGAACCTCTGAACCTTTCAGCCAGCATCTCCAAAAATGTTGTCATTATATTCACCTTGGTCATGGTATTTGTTTACAGAAATAAAACCCTAAGTCAGAAGTAGTGTAATTAATATGTAACACTCACATTTCTATATTAACCACTCTTTTAAGAATATATTGCTTAATTGTACCTGAGATGGTTAAAAGATAAGGTATAATGGATCCAGTCTTGGGCAAATATTCTGAAAGAGTTTGAACACTGAATTCTACCCTTAAATGATGTGAATAATTTTATATAGACATGTTTCAAATTCTCCTTAACCTGGCATAGATTTCTGTTGGACCAACATTTGTTCTCTATTATATATTAAGAATGAATATCCTTTCAGGTTTTACTGTTTTGTTTCTCCCTTTCTTTAAATTAAACATTTATTTATTTATTTATTTAATTTATTTATTTATTCTACAGATTTCTCCTCCTCCCTGTCCACGCTCCCATGCTTCATCCCCAGCTCCTCTGTATCCACGAGGATGTCCCCTACCCGCACCCTACCAGACCTTTAAAATTCCTGCGGCCTCCTGTCTCTTAAGGGTTAGGTGCATCTTCTCTGACTGAATCCAGACCAGGCAGTCCTCTGTTGAATATGTGTTAGAGGGCTCATATCAGTTGGTGCATGCTGCCTCGTTGGTGGTCCAGGATTTGAGAGCTCTCAGGGGGCTAGGTTAATTGAGACTGCTGGTCTTCCTATAGGTTTGCCCTCCTCCTCAGCTTCTTCCAACTTTTCCCTAATTCAACTAAAGTGCTCAGTACCTTTTTTCCCATTGGCTGTGTGCAAATATCTGCATCTGCTGCTTTAAGCCTCTCTTTGGGTCTTTTGGAGTGCAGTCATGCTAGGTACCATTTTGTGAGTGCTCTATAGCCTCAGTAATACTGTCAGGCCTTGGGACTGCCTCTTGAGTTACATCCCACTTAGGGCTGGTTACTTTCTTTTCCTCAGGCTCCTCTCCATTTCCATCTCTGCTGTTCATTCAGACAGATCAGAGGGTTTTTTTTGTTTGTTTGTCTGTTTGTTTGTTGCTTTTTTTTCATTGAATCTTTTTTCCCCTATATTCTTTGTTTACATTCCAAATGACTTCCCCTTTCCTGGTGCCCCCCTCCCCATAAGTCCCATAAGCCCTCTTCCCTCTGCCCATTCCTCAATCAACCCCCTCCCTCTTCTCTGCCCTGGTAATCCCCTAGATTGCTGTATCAAGCCTTTCCAGGAGCAGGGCCCCCTTCTTCCTTCTTCTTGGGAATCATTTGATATGTGAATTATGTCTTGGGTATTCAGAACTTCTGGGCTAATATCTACTTAACAGTAATTGCTTTTGACTGTGGGATGTCAAGCTCCTCCCACACTTGATGTCCTGTGTTTCTGCTGAAGGTGTGCTCTACAAGTTCCCTCTTCTACACTTTGGCATTTCATCCAAAGTTCCTCCCATTGAGTCCTGAAATTCTCCCACATACGAGGTCTCTGGTACATTCTGGAAGGTCCACCCAACCTCTTACCCCTGAGGTTGCCTATTTCCACTTATCTGCTGGCTCTCAGGGCTTCAGTATTTATGCCCCACCCAATACCAGATCATGTTCCTCTCTTCCCCTTGCACCATCCACATTTTGCCTTTTTAAAGTTGCATGTACAGTTGTATTCATCCCATAGACAAGCACTAAATATTTTTCCTAACTCATGCTAGGCATTTTTTTTTTCAGTTTAAACAATCTGTTGATCAGAATGTCAGCAGCTTAAATCAAATGTCTGCAATGCCATTTGGGAAGCCAACTACTATGTGAGAACACAACTGAGTTTTCATCTCATCAATCACAATTTTTTGTAGATAGTGAGGATGAGTCAACACTAATATGTTTTATCCAATTATAGTTATTCAATTAAATGTTAGTTCTAAAAAATCATATTTAGGAAAACTAACTTATCAATAGAGTTTTCGTGGAAGAACAGATAATTCTATTCTATTTTTGGTCTTCTAATGATTTTATATATTTCTCCAGCAACAATATAAAAATAACATAATAATGAACTTGTAAGTTTTATGTCATTGTGCAATATAATGAATAAATGCATATTTTAAGAGGAATTTCTTTTATATTTGTAATACTGACTAGTATTGAATGTTACAGCTTACCTGAATAGAACTTTTAATTTACTAGGAATAATTTGATTCATCTACCAAGGCACTAAAATTTCTAATAGAAGTTACTCTGTCATTATTACTCATTATTCATAGAGTGATATAAATGGAATTATTACCTCAGAAAGGTTAGCATACGTATAAATCCATCCACTAAAAATCTTGTAATTTTAAAACGTTTTCAACACCCTTTCTGCCACCCATCCCCTAGGCATGTACTAGAATAAGACAGCATGTGATCACTATTCTACTTAGCATTAACAATTTAAGAAAGGCCAAATTGAATAGAAGTTACAATTCAAGTTAAAAAATTCTCATTGGAAAACAATTTACTAGACTCTTATGAATTTATATTATCTTCTTAAGTTAAAAATGTATTATAACTCTAAATGGAAACATTTATTATATAGTATATCCTTTCTTAATTTAATATTATGAGTGCATATATATCTAGAAATGGAAGCATGGAATAGAACTGGAGTTTATTCTCTGCTATTAAACCACTAGGCTTAAGTGAATGAATTTTTGCCTATCTTTTCCACCTTTGTAGAAATCACTTTTCTTGAATGTTATCACTAAGTATATTTCTAAACATTTTTCCATTACCTTTGATAGAGATATTTTTCTTCTTCCTGATTTGTTAGAAGCAAAGATGGTGAATCTAAGTAAATACAAATTTCACTGATATTTGTTATCTTAATGGGTAAAGAAATTCTCCCTATAACTCCCTTTAACCTCAATGAAATTTTATCTTTCAGAGCAGTATGTGATAACAAAATTATAACTTAACAATTAGCAACATTGAAAATTCCTTTCTCTTTTTTATTCTATGAAATAGAATAAGTGCTGGTTTGAATGAGAAGATCCTCTGTGGGTTTAAATATTTGAATAATTGGTCCTTAGTTGATGGCTCTGTTTGGGTAGATATTGATGGGGTATCCTTCCTAGCAGGAGTGTGTCACTGAATCCAGAATTTGAGAGTAAAAAGCCTTAGGTACAGTCAATTAATTGGACCTCCTTGTTTTCAACTTGTAGGATAGATATGACCCCTTAGTTTCCTATTCCCAACATAATGATTTGCATTACCAGGATTCAAACACTCAAGAATCATAAGGTTTTTTTCTCTATCCTTAGCTTGGTAGACATTTAGCCCCTTATAAAACACCTCAATTCTTTACTGCTGAACACACTTAGTCCGATCTCTAGGCAGACACTAGAATTTAAATAAAGACACATCTACTACCTGAGGACTATCATTCTTCAGGAGGATCAACATACATACAAGAGAAATTTCATGCATTGCTGCCTCTTGTCTGAATTATACCTCTGCCTCACCCCACTTTTCTTGCCCAACTTTCAAGGCAATGGATCTCTCAAACCTTATCTGAGAACCTTTTATTTGAAGTAGGTTACTATTGACACAGTAAATGACAACTGGCGAGAAAATTATATTGTGTAATTATCATTTTAAAAGACAACACATGTTTGGTAAGAGTCACCCCAAGGTACTTTACACTGTTTGTGGCTATTGTAAAGGGTGTCATTTCCCTAATTTCTTTCTCAGCCTGCTTATCCTTTGAGTATAGGAAGGCTACAGATTTGCTTGAGTTGATTTTATAACCTGCCACTTTGCTGAAGCTGTTTATCAGCTGTAGGATTTCTCTAGTGGAGTTTTTTGGGTCACTTAGGTAGACTATCATATAATCTGCAAATAATTATAGTTTGACTTCTTCCTTTCCAATTTGTATCCCTTTGACCTCCTTATGTTGTCTAATTGCCTGAGCTAGTACCTCAAGTAGTATTAAAAACTGCATGGTATTGGTACAGTGACAGGCATACAGATCAATGGAACAGGATTGAAGATCCAGAAATGAACCTACACACCTATGGCCACTTGATCCTCAACAAAGGAGCTGAAAACATCCAATGGAAAAAAGATAGCCTTTTCAACAAATGGTGCTGGTTCAACTGGAGGTCAGCATGCAGAAGAATGCGAATTGATCCATCCTTATCTCCTTGTACTAAGCTCAACTCCAAATGGATCAAGGACCTCCACATAAAGTCAGACACTCTGAAGCTAATAGAAAAGAAACTGGGGAAGACCCTTGACATTGGTACAGGGGGAAAGTTCCTGAACAAAACACAAATAGTGTATGCTCTAATCAAGAATTGACAAATGGGACCTCATTAAATTACAAAGTTTCTGTAAGGCAAAGAATACCATCAAAAGGACAAATTGGCAACCAACAAATTGGGAAAAGATCTTCACCAACCCTACATCAGATAGAATGCTAATGTCCAATATATACAAGGAACTCAAGAAGTTAGACCCCAGAAAACCAAATAACCCTATTAAAAATGGGGTACAGAGGTAAACAAAGAATTTTCCCCAATGAACTTCGGGTGACTGAGAAGCATCTTAAAAACATGCTCAATTTCATTAGTCATTAGGGAAATGTAAATCAAAATAACCCTAAGATTTCACCTTACACCAGTCAGAATGGCTAAGATTAAAAATTCAGGAGACAGCAGGTGTTGGAGAGGGTGTGGAGAAAGAGGAACACTCCTCCACTGCTGGTGGGGTTGCAAATTGGTACAACCACTCTGGAAATCCGTCTGGCGGTTCCTCCGAAAACTGGGCACCTCACTTCCAGAAGATCCTGCTATACCACTCCTGGGCATATATCCAGAGGATTCCCCAGCATGTAATAAGGATACATGCTCCACTATGTTCATAGCAGCCCTATTCATAATAGCCAGAAGCTGGAAAGAACCCAGGTATCCTTCAATGGAAGAACGGATGCAAAAAATGTGGTATATATACAAAATGGAGTTCTATTCAGCCATTAGAAACAATGAATTCATGAAATTCTTAGACAAATGGATGGAGCTGGAGAACATCATACTAAGTGAGGTAACCAGTCTCAAAAGAACAATCATGGTATGCATACATTAAATGAGGTACAAGAAGAATGGAGGAGTGGCCCCTGGTTCTGGAAAGATTCAGTGTAGCAGTATAGGGCAAAACCAGAACAGGGAAGTGGGAAGGGGTGGATGGGAGAATGGGGGAAGTAAGGGGGCTTATGCGACTTTCAGGGAGTGGGGGCCAGAAAAGGGGAAATCATTTGAAATGTAAATAAAATTATATCGAATAAAAAAAAAGACAACACATATTTCTACCACCAAATTCCGGTTTTCAAGATTTAATCCAAGAGATAGTGAAGAAATACATAGGTGGTAGACAAATACAAATAAACATTATCCTCTATCCCAAGCTGAGTAGGTGTTTTATGAATTCACAGAATGTGAGATTGTGATAGAATATACAAAAACAAAAAAAGCTAAGCCAGACAAAATTTTAGCATTTATAGAGTACTTGGACTTTCAAGCCCTCTTAAATTTGTGTAGCTATACTTTATTGTGACTTTCTGGGAGGAGTTTCACTTAACTCCTGTGAAACACTATACAACCCAGAATATATGGGCAGCACAAATTGATCTTAAACTATTTAAGGAAAAAAGCTAGACAGAAATCTGGTTGGTGTCCTGGCTCATTTTTTATGTTAACTTGACACAAGCTAGAGTTATCTAAGAAGGGGAACCACAGTTGAGAAAATACCTCCATAAGACTAGGTTACAGGCAGGCATAAAAGCCCTTTTCTTAATTAGTGATTGATATGCGAAGGTCTAGCTCATTTTGTATGTGGCCTCCTTTAGGCTGGGAGTCTGGAATTCTATAAGAATGCAGACTGAGCAAACCATGAGAAGTAATCTAGTTTGCAGCAAGCCTCTATAATTTCTCTCTCATCCAGGTTCCTTTTCAGTTTTATTTTCTGCCCTGGATTTCTTCAATGATGTGCAGTATTATGCAGAAGCATCAGCAACATAAACCCATTAGCATTCTGAATGGGATAAGACTAGAACTAGAGATTAATAAGTAAATTTTTTGATTTAATTATTAGGAAATAAACCACTAATCAAATATATGCTTCTCTTTAATGATGCTTTCTGCTGTTGCTTTTTCAACCTTGTGATAGATGAACAAAAATGGAGATTATCTAAAATATAGATTCTGATATTGGTAATAATATCTATTACAGAACTTGTAAAAAGATATTTTAGGAGGTTTAATGTTATTAGTAGTCATTACAATATAAAAATTATATATATCTATATTCACTATGAAGTAACCATCAAATTTTCAACTTGAAAAATGATAAATCATGACAAATGAAACTATGGAGGAATTTTAAAATGGTCTTTGAATCATGAGAATAATATTGGCTGCTTTACTGCTTTTAATATTCTGAGAGAAATGATAAAATTTGAGTATGTGAGTCAGTATTTTCATTTACACTAATAAAATTTTATTTTAAAAGAATCATGATTTTTAAAGACAACATTAAATTTAAGCACAAACTTTAATTTTCTAAAATTATCTTGTCTAATGTTCCAAATAAGGTATATATTAAATATTAACCATGGTCTCTATAGATTTTGCTATTCCCCATAGTAGTTCCTAACAGACAACCATTAGAGATTATATTTTCTTTTTTAACTAATTGACATGTTAAATAAAATGGAGAATTTCTCTTAATCAGAATATTTTCATTATTTTCTGCTAGCCAATCACTATCTAGTCTTACTTTCTCATGAAATGCTTTTAATGAATTTGTCTTTGTTTTTTAGAGATATTTATTTCCTCAAGCATATTTTTCCTTGGTTCTCAAAACAGATATGCTATTTTTCACTGGGGTATATTTATTAAAGATTAGAAATGATATTCTTAAATTTTTGTTTGTCTGTTTATTTGTTTTGTTTGTTTTGTTTTGAAAGACAGAGTTTCCTCTGTATAACAGCCCTTGGTGTCATGGAACTTTGCAGTTCAGTCTACTGTGAACCCACAAAAAGCTGCCTCCTTTTGTCTTCCCAGTGATGGTATTAAAGGCATGCTGTTTGCCACCAGACCTGGCTGATATTCTTGAATTTTTACATAGGTGTCAACATCGCACATTCAAAAATATGAATAATAACTATGTGCTTTGTCAATAAAATTGTAAATTTGAAGGGCAAAAATGTTCTTACAAAAGTTTTCAGATCCTAGAGCATGAATTTTACAGTTCATTTAAAATATGAAAAGAAACAAAACAACAATACAAATGCTGTAACGTATAGTGTTCAATCTATAGATGAAGAGAAACATTTTTATTAAATGGAATAGTAAATAAAAGTCCCTGAAAAGAAGCTGTGTTTCAATGTGATTAAAAAGCTTCTTTTTAAAAAGTTCTGTGTCTGGAGTGACTGGGAGACAGGTTGGAATCTAAGCACTGTGGAGAGTTGAATTTTGTAAATTCAGAGGCTAATTACCTTTTCTTGGACTAATTTTAGTTTTCTGGAAGGCTTTTCCCACTCTATCTATAGTGACATGTCATGAAAATAAATAAAACTCAATAGATGCTAATAACTTAGCAGAACAATAGCTTTCAACAATCCAAGGTCTAAGAATGTCATCAGGTAACATTTTAGGCATACAGAAAAGCTTGCCCAACAATACACATTCAACTTGTCTTTGTAACATTTTCAAAGTTCTGTAGAACTATAAAAATCCTGGAAACAGTTTTCACGTGGCAACATGAAATTAGGATAACTCAATTCTATGTTCCCAAGCCATTGTCACTGAAAATCACTCTAGAATAAAATCTCTCTTACTTCTTTTAAGATAAATCTTTTTTTCTCTCTACAATGTTATTAACAATGGCTACTTCAAAATGTTACGCTTTAGTGTTATCTCCTGAGATTGGGTTTTAATCTTTTAAAGGAAGTATACTTTATTGACCATTGGCATTTTATTGAGTTTTCCAATGTTATAATATGGCAAAATTTGAAATGATATCACTAATGCTATACTGTACAATCAGAATATTAAAATGTCATTCAATATGATGATGTCCATTAGAATTTATGATTATCTAATGTCCTTTTATAAAGTAGTCTTCTAGAAGACTATATTTTCAAGCAAATAGTGGTTCCAATTAACATAATCTAGGAAAATTTTTTTTTTTGGAAAATGTTCTAAAGTTAGGCCTTATATCACAGAAGGTAATCACAAGTGATATAACAGAAGTTTCATATAATTATAAAAGCTAAAAGGAAATACTACTTTAAATAAATATAGAATGCCTCACTGATCCTCATATGACTATCGCTGGGAGCTGTAATATAAATTTGCATTATCAAGGATTAGTTTCATTATATTCTTTGAATATGTACACATCTCAAAAGATATGTTTGTTCTTGTTAACTTAAAATCATAGAATTGATATACATGTTTTATAGATAAATACTCTCAATTTAGTCCTTATTATTTTTTCTTTTAAATAAGTTTGGCGCAAAACTAGAGATACTTGGGAAGCAGCAACCTGAGTTGTCGTCAGTGGAGGGACTGCCTCTACCAGATTGGCCTTGAGTGAGACAGTGAGAAATTTCCTTGACTGCTGAGTACTGTAATCTAGCTCAGATCAGTGTGTGTTGTAGCATCTTGGGCAGATGACACTGAGCTTTATTAGAAAATAGATGGCAATCTAGCATAAGCAAAAAGTACAAGTGCCTGCATAAGTTTCCTTCCTTCAGTAAAAGTCAACAAATCTGAATGCCAAGAAAGCATGTTGGTCTTTCTGGTAATTATTTCAGAGATTTATCATAATTGAATCAATTGTGTAGAACCTTGTTGTTGTTATTGTTAATTTTTGCTGTTGTTGTTGCATTTTTGTATTGAAAACTTAATAGGCACAAATTGGAACCTTAACTGGACAGAGACTTGGTTTGAGGTAAGCAATACCTCTGTTTCAGTGCAGATAAGAACTATGTTTAATTGTGCTAGTCTCCTTAACAATTAGCCTATTTTCTAGTAGTTACTTCACTTGTTCTCTTTTTCCTCTCTCAACGGACCTGTTCCTTTTCTCAATGTAGGCCTGGCATAAACATACAGAGCAACATGGCTGCCATAGATTCACCTTGCTGCTTGTATCGATATGTGATAATTAATGATTTTCAAAAGATAAATACATTTGAAAATGTGGTGGTGAAGTATGGCTGATATCAACATTGGAAACAACTGGTCTTGCATTCGAAATAGAATTATCAACTTATTATGCTGATAAAAATAACACCCATTGAAATGATAAAATAGGAAATTTTGTCATTTCAGTGCACAGAATATGATGAGCAACTATAGTAAAGGGAAGATGGTCTGATATAATAAATCTGTCTGTAACAGTTGGTAGATTTTTTTCTTAAGTTTTAATGCTCATCAGTTACACCTATAATTTGGAAACCTTAGAAAAAATATTGTTTAAAAGACGTGTCACCAGTTTTAGATTAACATACAGGCAAACTTAAAAAAAAAGACAAGAACAGTCTAACATGTGATTAACCTTGGAGCCTTATGGAAATCATAATATTTTATATAACTTTTTAAACAATAGTTCAAATTCATTCAAAATTAGCAGGTAATCTTTCATTAGAAATAGTATTTAACTCATTTAACAGCACTTTCTAATAGCCTTATCCTAACATGCACTAAGATATTCTGATTCTCTTCAGCTGTTTTTGTAATTTTAATTCTGTTTGTGAGAATTAGAATTCAATTCATCCACAGTACTACAATATTTTCATTTTCAATATAACAATCCTTTTTATTACCTTGTGTTATATAATTTTTTATAAGACAAAGATTTAAATTAAGGAGAGAATGAAAATGACTAAGCACAAGAAAATAAATTTCATTAATTCCTATATTTATTAATGTCCTATTTCTTAAATACTTCACTTGTAGAGTTTATTTTTTGGAATTTTTATCAAACGCATTAAATTCTGACAATCTTAATTTGAAATATTTTCTATATCAAATAACTGAACTGATAATTTGAAATCATTCAGTTTGTTAATGATAAAGAAGGCTGGAAAAAAATAAATTATGGACCTCAAATAACATATAATGCGCTTCAAAAAGAGAGACAAAGGTCAATGAGTTAAAAAAAATGAGTAAAATGAGTCTAAGATGCAGTATATATGAATATTATAAATTAGAATAACATTGTTTAAAAACACTCATGTTGAAACAAAACTAGCTCTCTTTTGAAGTATTTCTATTTGAGTTTAATTATGTAAGAAAACTTTAAATAAAAAAAACAAACAAATTAAGCGACTTTAATTTTACTAAGTGCAAATATAAATGTTCTGACTTGCATTATAAAAAGATAACCTTTAGTGTCTCTTAAACATAAGCTTTTCTTTTTTTGCAGACTCATATATGAAATTCCATGCCTTTTTGTTGACTTTATTCACTGTTCAAATTTTCAATTTCATTCTGTACACAGGAACACAGGTGGCAAGGAATCTGCTTGACTGCCTCTATATAATTTTTATGTGGAAATATCTTTCTGAAAATAGCATATTATCACTTATTCACTTATAGTGAATTATTTACAAAAGAAATTTAAAGACATATGTTTGTGCCTATGTATGTATGTGCAAGTGACTACAAGATTAGCATTATATAGACAGAATTTAGCTCCTGGCTAAAGTAACTTGATATTTTAGCTGTAATTTTGACATAGGGGATAATAGCATATGGCTTTTGTCCTAGGGTATCTATTGCTGTGATTAAACCTCATGACCTGAAGCAATTTATGGGAGAAAGGGTTTATTTCAATGTACCACATCATAGCTCATTATTGAAGGAAATTAGGTATATAACTCAGGGAAGAGATCTGGAAGTATGGACGGAAGCAGAAGTTTGGAAGTATGCCAATTACTGGGTTATTGCCATGTCTTGTTCTCCATGCTTCCTTATACAATCCATACAACTTGTCCAAGTGTCTTCAGTTCTATTGATCTGGGCTCATCCACATTAAATAATATTCTTGAAAATGCACTACTGAATTATCTATAAGAAAATATTATGGAGGCATTTTCTCAACTGAGAATTCTTCTTCACATATGACTCTAGTGTATATCAAGTTAACATAAGACTAACCAGCAAACATGTCAAAATTGATTTACAGATATGGCACAAGGGCCAGCTAGCTGCAGACACACTCTACATGTGATTCTAATCTTGAATAGAAACAACACCACTGAATGAATGTTCAGGACTTAAAATGTTTTAGGTTCTATGTGTGGTGTTAAATTTCATCATAGAGTGTTTTTATAGATATAGGGTAACTTTTGCGTGATTTATTTAATATATTGTCTGTATGTTTTTTAATGAGTCTTCTTTGCACACAGTGATGACTGCCCAGTAATCATTTTTTTTAATTCACTATATTCTTTATTTACATTTCAAATGATTTCCCCTTTTCTGGCTCCCCACTCCCCAAAAGTCCCATAAGCCTTATCGTTTGGTTTTAAACGAAGATTGCCTCAAATGGAAATAAAGTTGATACGATTTATTTTATTTATGACCAGATCCAATTACATTTCAATAAATAGACTCCTTTATTACATAGGTAAAACAAACCAGTACACTTTGTTTTTACACTAATAAGAACTATTTTAATATAAGGAAATATCAGTATATCATTTTATATATAATAGTAAACATATCTGTGATTCAAAATACATACAAATTCCCTTAAAATGTAATGAAACACTTTAAAAATAAGTTTAGTCCATTAATATTCATTTGGAACTAAAAAATGTTTTATTTTGAAACTTTATTTCAATATGTATATTAAAATTACTTTAGTTTAGAAAGAAAAGATATAACAGCATATTTACTATGAAAACAAAGTTTAATTTTATCCCTTTCAGAAATAAAATAAAGAGCTAAAATTGTTGAGTGTCCCATGTCTTGTATGTGTACACATTTTATCCTTTTTTCTTTTTTTAATACATATTTTTTTCTATATTCTTTGTTTACAATCCAAAAGCTTTCCTCTTTCCCAGTTCCCCCCTCCCTATATGTCCCATAAGATAAATAGGTGGCGGATATGACTGAAGATCCTATTCCAAGTGTGTTGCTTTTGAAAAATTAATCATTCCAACTAATGAGTACCAAAGTTAGTGACCATTGGGACCTCAATGGGGAACTTAGGACCAGGATTGTAGGAACTGAAGGGTTTGCAACCTCATAGGAAGAACAACAAAATCAACCAACCAGAGCCCCCAGAGCTCCCTGGGATTCAGCCATCAAACAAAGGTTTCACAGGGGTAACCCAGGGCTCCAGCTGGGTTTGTAGCACTGGATTTTCTTATCTGGCATCACTGGGAGGGGAGTCCCTTGGTCCTTTAGAGACGTGATGACCCAGGTTAAGGGAAAGCTAGATTGCTGAGACAGGAGTGGGTAAGTGGGTTGGATCACCCCCATAAAGGAAGGGGAGGGAGGAGGCAATACTGGGCCTGTGGAGGGGAAACTGGGAAGGGGGATAAGATTTGAAATTAAATAAATAAAATAACCAATAAAAAAAGAACAGCTTTGCACCAGCATTTCATCATTTAACAATGCTTGCAACCAAGGGATGTTTTTCAATTGTTTGTGTTATACGACTTCATTTTCTCTTCACTTTGTACCAAAAAATAAGAGTGAATTAATAATAAGCTTAGGTAACACTGACGGTGTTGCGAGGGAATTGAAGTGATTCATATGATTGTGAAAAATGTTTGGACATTAAATGAAAAAATAAGGGATCTAAATTATCTTTTATGTCTCAAATCAATGCAATCTTCAGCTAAAACAATAATCTTTGAACAGAGTTTAGCACTAACACAATTGGGTGTGAACACCAGGGAATAGCAGATGAAGACAGAGTGTCTTTCTAGACTCAGTTCTGCTTTCTCACCTGTTTATAAAGAGCAGCAGGTAATGGATTCCTATGAGGAACAAATCATGAAAAGTAATGCCAACAAAAATAGCTTGCCTCTCGCTATACTAATGGCAAGGTCAGACTACATCAAATAAATGAGAAAATCTTCATTTAGTAATACACTTGAAGATTTTATTTTCTCACAAACAAATGTCTGATTTTATAAGGGAAGAAATTTTACACTAGGATAACATACAAAAATGTACCAAATAATTTCATGGAAAAAGTGGCAATATGTATGTATGCACAGGTGACATATACATGAACACCTGAACAAACAATATTTACACGAGCACACTTGCATTTATGAAATTAATTATTTTATTTAGGTCCTGATTTTCTTTAGTCCATGTTTCCTACTTTGGTTAACTGTTAGTGATTTACCCACTCTCCTTCCTGTAAATATAATTTTTGGGAAAAAAATAACTTTTGGAAGGTTTTTTTTAAGTATGAAATAATTAGTAATAAATTTATAGATATTGGCCCTAAATCTCATAATGAATAATATTGTCTCTGCTTAACCATTCTCTAGTTTGTGTTCTCTCCAATTTTTTCTTCTGTGTGTGTGTGTGTGTGTTGTTATGAAATCAGAACTTATCTTTAAACTGCTAGCATTTAATCAGAATACATTTCTGACTCCTGTTTCAGTTTGGCTGTGATTTTCTCTGTTAGTAGTTGATTCAGTTCCATACATCTAAATGTGACATTGTGTGACTAGTCCAGATTATTCATGAGTTAACTTTCTTTGGTGAAATCATTTTGTTGGACCAAAGGCTCATGGACTAAAAGGAGGCAACATCTTTTCTTTAGGTTTAGTTTCATGTTTATCATTATTATAGAGACATAGCAGCCATTAAATAATTTTTATAAGAAATTAAGCTGTGGTTTCAGAAATAATTAGTACTTAATCTAAATTTCTCTCCATTTCATATAGAATTTTTCTGTCAGTATTTGTTTCAAATTATACATTATTTTCTTGAGTCAAAACTGCATTGATCTAAAGGAGAGTCATATGTGTGCATGCCTACATATCTCTTTTATTTTCCTGTTGTGATTCTTTACTCTGCAATCCCTTCTCTATTTGTGATATGCTTACATTGACAGAAGTTGCTCTTCATTGCTGAATATCTAAGCAATTGTGCTCAGCTGTGGGATCTATGCCTTATGTATTTGTGTTTGCATACGTTTATAAATGTGGGACACCAGTGGAGCACAAAAAATGCTCAAATCAAAGTTAAATATCAAGAGAGTCATCTGAAATAGAGAAATGTAAGACAGAGCTGAAACTCAGTGTTTCAGTTACCCTACTACTATAATGCAATTTAGGAAATTCAGGAAAAACAAAAATATTCTTGTCAGATACATTAATGTGAGAAATTCCAAGAAATAGTTGTGTTTTCATTAATATTTTAAAATACATTTAACCATGTAGCCAAAATATTAGAGTCATATTAGAGTCATCATATTGATTTTCATCTCTATTACTAGCTTAATAAATGATATACAATAAAATTTTCTTTTTATTTCTGGTAATAGAAAAATATTTTCAAAAGGGTTTCAATTAAATTTCCAAATCTTTCTAAGTAAAATCATCATAAGGGTTCACAATATTAGAATAAATTATGAATATTGGGCTGAAAAAGACTGTGTAAATGAAAGACGTGCTCAACAATCATCGTTTTCTGAACTCAGATCCACAGCATGTATATGATATTCTTAGTTTGGCATTGTGTTGTTGTCACTCTAATACTAGGGATAATAGACTGCAAGATCTATGAGGCTTGTTGTATATCTGTAATAGTTATCACAATTTTTTCTGAGGTTTTGTGCTTGTCATGTATAATTATTGTTTGGAAACTTTGTACAAAATTTTGGGTTGAAATAGGTGTCATAATTTTAAAATTAAATTATGGGAAAAGTTGTTTCCTTTGTTGACAGAGGAATTGCTAAAATAATTTAAAATGCTAACAGATATAATAGTGTCTCTATTGAAATCAAGAGACTTAGAGGCAAAAATACTGTATATAATGCTTTCTTTTGTTCTTCCTTATAATATTGTAGTGGCTGTTAAAATTAAAGTGAAATAAAATGTGTAAACTTAAACCATCTATCAGAAGTGTCTTTAATTTTCAGTAGAACAGAATTGATGAATTAATGATATTATGTTGATGAGAAGTAACTAAAGAAATGTCCAACAACCTTAGTAATCAAGGAAATGCAAATCAAAACTAACCTGAGATTCCACCTCACACCAGTCAGAATGACGAAGATCAAAATCTCAGGTGACAACAGATGCTGGCAAGGATGTAGCCAAAAATGGAACACTTCTCCAATGTTGATTGGAATTACAAGCTGGTACAACCACTCTGGAAATCAGTCTGTGAGTTCCTCAGAAAATTGGATACAGTATTACATGAGGACCCAACTATACCACCCTGTGCATATACCAAAAAGATGCTCCAACATTTAACAAGGACATATTCTCCACTATGTTCATAGCGGTCCTATTTATAATAGCCAGAAAGTGGAAAGAATACTCAGCTATTACAATGTCTTCATGAAATTCGCAGGCAAATGGACGGAACTAGAAAATATTATCCAGAGTGAGGTAACCTAGTCACAAAAGAACACACATGGTGTGCACATACTGATAAGTGGATCTTAGCCCAAAAGCTCAGAATACCCATGATATAATTCACAGACCATATGAAACTCAAGAAGAAGGAAGACCAAAGTGTGGATACTTCAGTTCTTCTTTGAAGGGGGAACAAAATACTCAAGAGAGGAAATAGGGAGAAAATGTGGAGAGCAAAGACCTAAGGAAAGGCCATCCAGAAACGGTCCCACCTGGGGATCCATCCCACACACAGACACCAAACCCAGATAGTTTTGCAGATGCCAATAAGTGCTTGCTGACAGGAGCCTGATATAGCTATCTCCTGAGAGGCTCTCCCAGAGCCTGACAAATATAGATATGGATGCTCGCAGCCAACTATTGGACCTAGCATGGGGTCCCCAATAGAGGAGTTAGAGAAAGGATTAAAGTTGCTGAACAGGTTCTCAACTCCAGAGGAAGAACAACATCCAGAACCCCCAGAGGTCCCAGAGAATAAACCACCAACCAAAGAGTACACAAGCAGCAACCCATAAATGCAACCAATATGTAGCAGCAGATGGCCTTATCTGGCATCAATGCAATGAAAGGCCCTTGTTCCTCTGAAATTGATGTCCCAATGTAGGGAAATGTCTGTACAGGAAGGCAGGAGTAGGTGTGTGGGTAGGGAAGCACCCTCATAGAAACAGGGGAAGGGGTGATGAGATAAGGGGTTTCTGGAGGAGAAACCAGGAAAGGTGATAAGATTTGAAATGTAAATAAACAAAACATTCAATAAAATAAAAAATCCATGATGCTGTTGAAAACAAATATAAAAGGTTACCTTTTATCTGAATATTCCTTCACAAATATTCTGCGATATGTTCTCTGCATGGTGCTGATAAAATTTTAATAGAAAAAGTATGAATGACTTTTCTATAAAAATATCATGCTATGTAGACATAATTTTTTTGTTAAAAATTCAGTTTCATGTTGAAATAAATATACATATAGAAGCAAAAGGGAGGGAGATGATGGGGGGTTGTGGAGCAGTAACTTGGAAAGGGGGATATCATTTGAAATGTAAACAAAAATAATGATTAATAAAAAGATTAAAAAATACTTATAAGATACAGAAGTAGACTCACTTCAAAGTGACTTCACAATCAAACTTCAGTGTGACTCACAATCAAAGTTGAAGATGATCTGATATCAATTTCTTGGAATCTTCTAAGTCATATTTTTTCAAAGTGACTTCACAATCAAACTTCAGTGTGACTCACAATCAAAGTTGAAGATGATCTGATATCAATTTCTTGGAATCTTCTAAGTCATATTTTTCTTATTTGTGGTGCTCAGCATTTTATATGAAAATAAGTATAGTTCATTTCTCTTTTGAATAAGAAAGTTTTTGCAGGAGAATACACTGCCAACTTTCAATTTCTGTAATGCCCTTGACCAGAGTAAGGAGTCATTGATGCCTTGAAGCACATTTGAAATAATACAGAGAATTTGAATGAAGTTAACATTGAATTTCAATAGAAATTACATCCCTGTTAATATATTCACCAAATATAAATATCCCCTTGTTACATACTCAGGTGAATGCTTTCAATTTCTCCCAAATTTGATTCTCAATTCTGAGAAAACACACAATATACACACTTGTTTTTTGATGGAAAATGTGTCCAAATCTCTGTTTCATTTCTGCTTTTCTATAATACATACTTCCAATGAGTCTAGAAATGATTTTCAATGTAATACTCTATAGTTTTCAATTTGTACAGCAATATCTTAGAGATTGTGTGCTGCATATATGCTTACATTCTTACATATGCATAAGATGTAGATATTTTCTTATCCCAAATAGAATTAAACTACTTAGAAAACGTGTGCTACAATACCATGATGAAATGTGATAAATACATTTTAGCATTAGTTGGTTAATCATGCAGTTTAATTTAATGTAATATTGCTTCATTGTCTTTTGCAAACTAACTTATTTTACTTTTAAATTTGTCCTTAGTCCATTTGAATTCACCAAATATCCCCATGATACTAGAATTGTATGCAAGGTATGTTAGCAACTTGCAATCTAAATAGGCAGGTTAAGCAGGTTAATTGGGTTTTTACTTTCCCAATTACATTCCTGCTTATTTTAATGAATATTGTTAAAGTATATTGATATTAAATTAGCATAAGCTGTATAGAGTTTTTTTCCATTCTTTTGAAGTTTATGGTGTTTGTCCTTATCTTTAGAGAAGACAATCTTGCAAGAAAAGTTATGTTTTATGGCAATGGGCATTTATGATCTGTTTTTGTTCATTCCTTTTTAAATTAAGTATCTCAGATCAAATTAAATGTTTAACTAGGTTATGTTTTCTTTTTCTTTTTAACCATAATTAGCTACACCTAAAAGGCTATACCATTAGCTTAGAGACATGATTTCTGGTTTGCTTCTGCATTAGTTAACAACCTCAGGGAAATTCAACATACTGATCAAGGAATCAATAATAGATGTCACTTGTTAGAATCAAAGCCTTAAATTTGAACCATTTAATACATTTAACCATGAAGTTATGCATTGTCTTCTGGAAAATGATTCATTTTTTTATTTTCTTTTTTTTATTTGATATATTTTTTATTTACATTTCAAATGATTTGCCTTTTCTGGCCCCCTACTCCCCAAATGTCACATAAGCCCCCTTCTCTCCCCCTGTTCTCCCACCCACCCTTTCCCACTTCCCTGTTCTGGTTCTGCTACACTGAGTCTTTCCAGAACAAGGGGCCACTCATTCGTTCTTTTTGGACCTCATTTGATGTGTGGGTTATGTTTTGGGTATTCCAGTTTTCCAGGCTAATATCCACTTATTAGTGAGGGCATACCATGATTGATCTTTTGAGACTGGATTCCTTCTAAGAAGTCACAACTACGCTGATACCAAAATCACACAAAGATCCAACAAAGAAAGAGAACTTCAGACCAATTTCCCTTATGAACATCGATGCAAAAATGCTCAATAAAATTCTTGACAACCAAATCCAAGAACACATAAAAATGATCATCCACCATGATCAAGCAGGCTTTATTCCAGGGATGCAGGGTGGGTTCAATATACGGAAATCCACCAATGCAATCCACTACATAAACAAACTCAAAGAAAAAAACCACATGGTCATTTCATTGGATGCTGAAAAAACATGTGACAAAATTCAGCATCCTTTCATGCTTAAAGTCTTGGAAAGAACAGTAATTCAAGGCCCATACCTAAACATAGTAAAAGCAATATACAGCAAACGAGTAGCCAGCATCAAACTAAATGGAGAGAAACTTGAAGCAATCCCACTAAAATCAGGGACTAGACAGGGCTTCCCCCTTTCTCCTTACCTTTTCAATATTGTACTTGAGGTACTAGCTCAGGCAATTAGACAACATAAGGAGGTCAACGGTATACAAATTGGAAAGGAAGAAGTCAAACTATCATTATTTGCAGATTATATGATAGTCTACCTAAGTGACGCAAAAACTCCACTAGAGAACACCTACAGCTGATAAACAACTTCAGCAAAGTGGCAGGTCATAAAATCAACTCAAGCAAATAAGCAGGCTGAGAAAGAAATTAGGGAAATGCCATCCTTCGTAATAGCCACAAATAGTATAAAGTACCTTGGGGTGACTCTTACCAAACATGTGAAGGATCTGTATAACAAGAACTTCAAGACTCTCAAGAAGGAAATAGAAGAAGACCTCAAAAAAATGGAAAAACCTCCCATGTTCATGGATTGGCAGGATTAATATAATTAAAATGGCCATTTTGCCAAAAGCAATATACAGATTCAACGTGATACCCATCAAAATCCCAACTCAATTCCTCATAGAGTTAGAGCAATTCTCAAATTCATCTGGAATAACAAAAAACCCAGGATAGCTAAAACTATTCTCAACAACAAAAGAAAATCTGGGGGAATCAGTATCCCTGACCTCAAGCAATACTACCGAGCAATAGTGTTAAAAACTGCATGGTATTGGTACAGTGACAGGCATGAGGATCAATGGAACAGGATTGAAGATCCAGAAATGAACCCACACACCTATGGCCACTTGATCCTCGACAAAGTAGCTGAAAACATCGAATGGAAAACAATGATTCTATCTATCTATCTATCTATCTATCTATCTATCTATCTATCTATCTATCTATCTATCTATTTATCATCTATCTATAATTCATCTGCCTATGTATGTATGTATCTATGATCTATCCATAATTTATTGCCTATGTTTGTATATGAATGCGTCTCTCTCTCCTTCTATCTTCTATCTATCTGATTGAGCATTTTCAACAACTGATGCTGGTTCAAATGGTGTGCAGCATGAAGAGGAATGAAAATCAGTCCATTCTTACTTCCTTGTACAATGCTCAAGTACAAGTAGATCAAGGACCTCCACACAAAAACAGAACAATGAATCTAATAGAAGAGAAATGGGGAAGAGCCTTGAACACATGGGCACAAGGAAAATTAACTGGAACACCAATAGTGTATGCTCTGAGATTAACTGTCTACAAATGGGACCTTATAAAATTGTCAATAGGAAAAAAATGGCAGCCCACAGGAAAAGTTCTTTAACAACCATACTTGCAATAGAAGTCCAATAGCTAATATATACAAGGAACTTACAAACTTAGACTCTAGAGAACCAAATAACCTTATTACAAATTGGAGTACAGAGCAAAAAAAGAATTTTCAGCTGAGGAATATCAAATGGCCAAGAAGCATCTAAAGAAATACCCAACACCCTTAGTCATCATGGAACTGCAAATCAAAATGTCCCTGAGATTCTACCTCATACTAATCAGAATGGTTAAGATCAAAACTCAGAAGACAGCAGATGCTTGCAAGGATGTGGAGAGAAAAGGAACACTTCTCCATTGTTGGTGGGATTACAAGTTGTTACAACCACTCTGGAAATCAGTCTAGGGGTGCCTCAGAAAATTGGACATAGTACAAACTGAAGACCCAACTATACTGCTCCTGTGCATATACCCAAAAGATACTCCAACATACACCAGGAAACATGCTCAACTATGTTCATAACAGTCTTATTTATAATTGCCAGAATCTGGAAAGAACCCACATGCCCTTCAGCAGAGGAATGGATACAGAAAATGTTGTACACATGTTCTGTTACACAATGGAGTACTACTCAGCTATTAAAAAGAATGACTTCATGAAATTCATAGGCAAATGAATGGAGCTAGAAAATGTCACACTGAGTGAAGTAACTAGTCACAAAAGAACATGTATGGTATGCACTTACTTATAAGTGGATCTTAGCCCAAAAGCTCAGAATACCCAGGATAGAATTCACAGACCATATGAAACTCAAGAAGAAGAAAGACCAAAGTGTGCATTCTTCAGTTTTTCATAGAGTTCATGTTTTCAAAGCAAACAACTGACATATCTTCTAAGACAACAAGTAATTATAAGGTTGAGTGTCAATAGTTTCATCAAACATACATCAAAGATAAAAAGTGTGGTATTTAAAAATACATTGCAAACATAGATATCATGATTTCAAATCTAGTGTTAATTTGTGGAGTGAGATTTTCATAACCTATTTGATTTTCCTTTTCCAATTTCCTTCCCTTTCTGCATGACATAGTGATACTTCCTAGGCATGTGTACTGGCTAGTTTTCTGTGACAACTTGACACAGGCTGGAGTTATCACAGAGAAAGGAGCTTCAGTTGGGGAAATGCCTTCATGAAATCCAGCTCAGGGACATTTTCTCAATTAGTGATCAAGGGGGGAGGGCCCCTTGTTGATGGTATTATCTCTGGGCTGGAAGTCTTGGGTTCTATAAGAGAGCAGACTGAGCAAGCCAGGGGAAGCAAGCTAAAAAATAACATCCCCCTATGGCTTCTGCATCAGCTCCTGCTTCCTGACCTGCTTGAGTTCTGGTCCTGACTTCCTTTGATGATGCTGTGGGGAAGAGTAAGTGGAATACACCCTTTCCTCCCAACTTGCTTCATGGTCATGATGCTCGTGCAGGAATAGAAACCCTGGCTAAGACAAACTGGTACCAGCGTAGTGGGGTATTCCTGTGACAGCCTGACCATGTTTTGGGTAGGACTGTGGAAGGGTTTTGGGCTAGAAGATCCATTCAGTGTTAAGAGCTCTGTGGGATGTTGTATAGGAGCTTGGAAGATAATGTTGAGACAAGTACAGAAGATATAACCTGCATATCTGCCTGTACAATTGACCCCTTGTCAACTTGACACATCAACACATCATTATTAAGCCTCAACCCTTACTTTCTTATTCATCCCCAAGATCTAAATAATGTTAAAAGTCCCACAGTCTTTATATATTAAAAGTTTAATCCATTTAAAATGTAAAATATCTTTTAAAATTCAAAGTCTTTTAATTGTGGGCTGCAGTAAAATATTTTGTTCCTTCAAGGGGGAAAAATATCAGAGCAGAGTTACAATCAAAAGCAAAACTCAAACTCCAATGGTTCAATGTCTGGGATTCAACTCCTGATCTTCCAGGCTCCTCCAGCTCTGCCCTTTGTAGCACACACCTGGTCTTCTAGGCTCCAGCTGCCTGTACTACACTACTGCTGCAGTTCTTGGTGGTCATCTCATGGTCCTGGCATCTCTAAAACACTGCTATCTTCCCCTGAAACTAGGCCTCAGCAATAGCCTCTCAAAGCTCTCTTCATGTTGCCAAGCCACAGCTCCTTTTCATGACACCTTCAGTCCTAGGCCATCAATTGCAACTGAGGCTGCACCTTCATCATTGGCCTCTGAAACCTCTCACAGTGCCTGGAGCTTCAGCTGCTCTTCATGACCCCTTCATGCCTTCAAAACCTGAACCACCTGGGTGACTATTACACAGTACCAAGTCCAGCCACAGCACAAAATACAATCATGGCTATCTCTGGAACCAATCCTCTGTGCTCTCAAAAAAGACTTCCCAGAAGATTTCACCTCAGTTATGCTGGTCTCTTCTTGATCACCACTAGTTTCTTAGCTCCCGCTAACCAGCATCAATAGTCCCAGTAACACAAAAGTTTGCTTTAGTGGTTTTGGTATCTTGTTTATCATAGCTGATTCTTCAGCCCTAGCTAACCAAAACCACAGAATCTTCACAATCAAAACATGTCCCTGATAAGAGTCTTTAATCTTCCCTCTGAAATTTCACAAGCCAAAGGATGTCAGGACTGGAACTTAAGCTAGTCAGGAAGCAGGAGCTGGTATTCTTGGGTTCTATAAGAAAGCGGGCTGAGCAAGCCAGGGGAAGCAAGCCAGTGAAAAACATTCCCCTATGGCTGTGGCAGCAGCTCCTGCTTCCTGACTGGCTTGAGTTCCAGTCCTGACTTCCTTTGGTGATGAACAGCTGTATGGAAGTGTAAGCAGAATAAACCCTTTCCTCCCCAACTTGCTTCTTGGTCATGATGTTTGTGCAGGAATAGAAACCCTGACTAAGACAGCATGTGATACCATAACGAATAAACTGTAAGATACATATGTTAGTAAAAGGCACAATGCTAAGTGTTAAATACATTTACCCAATTATAGTTGAATGACAAATACTATAAAATATATGGATATTCTGTTTAGATATAGAAAGGAATTTTTTATTTCTATGAAATAATGTTATGATGATCCAGTGTATATTTCTCTTCTCAGAATATTACTTGCCTACTCTAGTACTCTTATATTTAATAAAGCTTTTCTGAAAAATGTCACTAAACAGTTCTTATGTTTATTCCACTTGACATTTTAAAGTTTTTATTTCAACTGCACTTTATATGGGGAGGACAAGGCAGTTCTTGGTTGTATATGTACCTGGTATCAATACAGCTGTGTATACTCTGGTTGATGTCTCAGTCTCTAAGAGGTCTTCCTTAATTGACACTCTTGGCCTTCCTGTGGGGTCCCTATCTCATTCAGTACCTTTAATCCTTCCCTGAATTCTCTCATGAGGTCCTCCACCCCCTCCAGTCTCTCTACCCTCCACATCCCCTCTCCTAGAGATCAATCCCCCTCCATGACTTATGCTCAAAAAACATCAGGACTCTCAGGAACAACCAAACATGTACATAAAATAAGCCACCCCCAAAACCCTAAAATAATGCAAGGCTTATATTTGCATGTAAAGGCTGGAGATGGCATCATACTAGGAGAAAAAGTGTCACATGAGTGGGCAAAAGAGCCAGAGACAGTCCCTGCTCCCACTGTTAGGGATCCCACAAGAAAAACAATCTACTCAGCCGTAGTATATGTGTGGAGGACCAAGGTTAGATGCTATCAGGCTCTCTGATCACTGTTACCCCACATGGGTCCCTGTCATAGTTTATTCTTGTGGTATCCTTGTCCCATCTGCTTTCTCCAATCCTTCTTCTCCTCCATAGGAAGCCTAGGTATCTGGCTAATGTGTTGCAACTGCTCCTATTGGTTGCTTAATTTTGTCTCTCTGGTCTTTCTGAGGATGATTATACTAGAATCTTGTCCCAGAACACCATTCAGGCCAGAAAAACTGTAGACTGAATGTTTTGTGGCTGAGGCAGTATTTCAATCGATCCACTTAAAGCTTAGACAGCTTACAGGACATGACTGGTTCAAACTTGGTGTCAAAAGTTACTAGGAGATTTAGATAAGGGATACAAGGGACATATTGAAGCATATTCAAACTAATTTACAGCAAGCCTAAAGCCAACATCGTATTAAATGGAGATAAACTCAAATCACAAAAAAAGACAAGATTGTCCAGTGTTCTTCCTATCTTTTCAATATAGTACTTGATATTCTAGCTAGAACAATAAGACCACTAATGGAGATAAAAGGGTTTAAAACTAGGAAAAACCAAAATATAGCTGTTTGGAGATGACAAGATAGTGTGCATAAAAGACACCAAGAATTCTAACAGAGTGTTCCTATAGCTATTTATGGCATTTTTATGTCATATTTCATTTTTGTATGATTGTTTATACATAAGAAAGAAAACATGCTTATGTGTGACATACTGAACTCCTGATCCTGGAATGGAGAGCTTTGAATAACTATCTCTTAGTACATTTATTTTATTAAAGTCTTCTTATTATGCTGAGGTATAGCATATCTACCACAGCTATCATAATACAACTCACACAAATTGAATATTGTCTCCATTGTTTGACAACTCTATGTTTACTGTCTTAATATCATGTCGTTTTCTGCCTAATTCCTAACAATGTATAATTATAATGTTATACATTGATTCTGTCTTATTTAAACTAAATATAAAATTATTAATTTTTGTAATAGAGCTAAAATTGCCACACCTAAATATTTATTGTTACATTTGGTATCTGTAAATTTGAATCATAACTAATATATCTTACAAGTCATTGTTCCAGTCTGGCACTCTGTCTTACACACAATATTCTCATGTATTACTGCATAATTTAAGTTTTCCAGTGCTTCATCTAGAAGTTCTAGGATTTCCTACATTTCAAAGGAAAGCCAAGCTTCTGATTGACCATTCAGTGCTGTTATTCTTTTGATTTTTGGGTTATGATTGTAAGAAAAATATTTATAATATCCTTACTTCATGGGATAAAAAATATAAGCCAATTTTAGAAAAAGTTAGCATCAGTAAAATATTTAATATGTCCATTGAAAGTAAATGAATTGCAAAATTTATTTTTTCTCCCACAAAAATTAGTTTAAATCTATATTTCTGTTTATACTGAGTATTGTGAAGACTTAATCAATGCTAATTGAATTTGCTTTTGTATGCATAATTTATCTCACATAAAATGGATTCTTATTTATTGACATCTTATCGAGCAAAGAACAGAGAGGAATGCCATGGGTGAGACATAGGGAAAGTGTGGATTATTAAAGAATCTATGTGCACTAAATATGATAATTGGACTTTGATTCTCATAATTACTATTGCATATGATGCTTTCATGTGTTAGAATTTACTTTTGTTCATATTTCTCACAGAGCTACATCCTTGGTATAATCACTTAGCTTGTCAAAGTGGAAAGATGGACACCTGAAGCACATTTTCAGGAGAAAAATAATATATCCTTGCTGATCTCAGTTAAACTCCAATAACTAGTAATAAAACCTCTCTTATTTTTTTCTGAAAATATATGACCTTACACTGTAATTCATGTTCTTATAATCAACATTTTTATTACTCAAACCTCTTGGTTTGTTTGATGAAATACTGTATACCATTCAGAAAATATTATCAACTCTATAGTAATTTAAAGACAAGGAGCTAGAACAATGGGCTAAAGTAAAAAAATGAAAACAAAGCAGTGTGTTAATTAAAAGTGACACTGTGCACTGGATTACTGTGACTTTAGTTCAGTGTACTGTAGGTGTGTATTAAAGACTAACGTGTCGTGGTGCCTGGAACACAATCACCAGCAAAGCAACAGAATCTTTGCTGACCTGCAGACATCATAGTCACCAACAGCACAATCATAGCAGGTCTCAGAAACAAAAGCAAGAGAATCCTGGAGAATATAAACTAATTTTTTGTTAATGTCATCTATATTTCAATAGTAGATTTCTGAAAATTTTAGTCACACATTGATTTCTCTATTAAAAACTGAAAGTGATGTATCATGTATATTTCATATAGTGAACTGTATCTTTGTAAACATTTACAATAAAATAATAGCTAATTTAGTTATAGAAATTAGATATGCAAATATGCCACTAGTATTAGATATTTATATTGTATAATTAAATTTAGAAGGCTAAATGAATTATGAATATGGATATATTGGTAGACATATGATTCATAAATAGATGGATAAATATTAGTAATAAATACATATCCAAATATTTAGTCAATATTGATAAATGTGTGAATATAGTGTTGTAACACCAAGTCCCAGCACAGATGTCACCTTAGGCAACTTGGTGTACTAGAAGAAGGAATGTTTGATTTGTAACATAATGTTTATGGATTAGAAAATGCTATGCCCATAAAAATAAGACATTGAAAGTTATATTCAGTCTATACTGTAGTACTAGTTAAAGTCCAAATGTGTTAGTGAACAAGCATGTATTGAGTTTCAGATAGAAAAAACATTTTGAAAATCTACCCATCATTTTATAACATTGTGTAACCAGTAGCTAGCAAACAATAGTCATTTATTGAAATGTAGACAACAGTGCATTAAAAAGAGATAGATGAATATTCACATGATGTATATATTAAATGGTCCCAAATTATGACAACCATGGGCTTTTTATATGGTTGTCAGAACATACCAGTGAAATAATAATGTTGCTAAAAACTGAAAACTAATAAGAACAAGCTTATAGATGTACAAATGTGCAAATACAAACTTTTGAAGTACGCTGTTTATAGCTGTTAGGGGATCACTGAGGGAGAGATTTAATGTTTTGTCTTAGTAATGCTGTTGAAAAAAATGAAAGAAACAGGCAGGATATATAGTTCAGATACTACAGTTCTAAGGATGTTTATTATGATTTTATGTTATTTATACTAAAATGGCAATTGTGTATAAATTGAATACTTTTTATTGGATATTTTATTTATGTACATTTCAAGTGTTTATCCCCTTTCTCATTTCCCCCTGGAAACCACCTATCACGTCCTCCCTCCCTCTGCTTCTATGAGAGTGCTCCCCCACCCACTCATACGGACGTGCTTGTCGAGAAATATGCAAGACATTCACACTGAAAACTAATGCTTGCTTATTATTACAGTTCTCTCCAATCACATTAGTGTTATTTCTGAGTTACCAGAAAAACAGTCACATAATGTATTTCAGTGGTTGTATTTCCTTTTCTTTTATCTGAAATGAAAGAAAAAAAAATCTTCCAATTAAAGTTTAAGTATTTCACATATTTTAGTAAGGGTTTGGGAAATTATTGAATAAGCATCAATCTAGTAGCTTTCTAACTAGATCTCTATACATCTTTTAGCAATGTGGCAATTTTTTTATGTATTACAAAATGAGGAGTGGTAAGACTTTTTCCTTATATTTCTCTTCTCAAATCATGTTAACAAATGTAATAGGCTGATTTCAACTCTTCCTTTCAAACTAATACTTTATTTATTTTTATTATTATTATTACTTCATTTCTCTTTTTCTTTTCCTCCATTGAAACTCTCCCAAATACCCCTCCTGATCTTTTCCAAATATGTTGCTTTCTTTTAAGCTGTTATTACATAATGATAGTTATATACAAATATATATATATATATTTCTAATTACAACGTTCTCCATCTGTGTAGTATTATTTTTATGCACATGTATCTTCAGGTCTGAACATTTGGTATTGATAACCAATGGGTCTGTTTCTCCTGACAACTATTTCTTCCACTCTCAGCATTAGTTTTAGCACTGTTTTAATTGTTTCTCTAGGATAAGTGTTCCCAAAGAGGCTCTAATACACTTTGATGGAAGGACTCTTTACTTTAGACACAAAATCAGATGACTTCATCAGCTTATGAAAGTATCAATAAATAATAAAGTGTTAAATGATATTTTCCATATAAAATGGAAATTAGTTACTCAGATTATATAGTGATTATGTTCTACTAACATCTAGAGATATACCCATAAAGTCTCACCACTGTGGCTGCCCAAATGTGAGTTAAACAATGATGACAAAAACAGACATGCTAAACTGGGCAGAGAGAAGCCTACCATTCAATGCAGAAAATACAGATAATTGAGGAAAGCTCAGAATTAGGAAGATGACTTACATAAGGAAAAATACAACTGAATTCCCAGTGTTAACTGGTCATTTCTGAAGACATATATACAAGTAGCATCATACAGATTGAAAAGATACATATGCATGTGTATACATAAATGTATTTATGCTTATATACATATATATGCATATATGCATAAATATTCATTCACTAACAACAAGGGGAACCTGATTAATGAATAGATTATTTTCAATTTTAGAGCAGCATTATTTAGTTTTTCCCTAGGTCCATTTGTATTTTAAATGCTTCTGTAAGTGAGAGATTGTGATAATCTGTTTGTTTACTTGTGATGGTTTAATCAGATATATTTCAAAAATTCATAAGTGTGTGAAATATTATAGGTATGGTTAAGAAACCAAGGAGTATCTCTGACTGACTGGGTTACTCCTTAGTTTCTCAAAAGAACAATACGCTAAAGTGTGTTCAAGGAGACCTTTGTATACATATGCTTCAAGTTTACCAAACTTTTTATCCTACAGACTTCAGAACACAATGTGTCACAGGGCTGAAAGAAAGGATTTGGTTTGTATATATTCACTACATTTTACATTGATAAATTTCATGAATGAGGTAACATAAGGGTCAAAATGATTATGTTGCCAACTAATTTGTAGTGATGTACTTCATTAGGGTGAGAAGACATACCCATAGGTGGTGCCATGATATGGTAATATTTTTAGGTGCGACTGCAACTTGTCAGCTCCTCACTTCTGCGTGGAGCAGAAGACTGAGGTGAGCCGAAGAGGAGGGATGGGCTGAAATCCAATCAGGGTGTGTCACCTTAAGGAACTACATTCCCCAACTAGGCATACTTCACCTAGCCTGCACAGCTGTCAAACCAATAGCACCAGTCACCACCGGGGACAAGGTGATCCACCTGGAGACATATTAGATCAGAATTATAGGTCTGGGGGTAGGAGCTAGCGTTGACTCAAAATCATCTGATGCTAAATATGTTACTTTTCATTGTCCTCTAATTCACTTAGTATCTGATACATAAAGAACGTGCCACCAAACCATCATTGTCAATTATTTTGACAAATAAATATAAATAAGTTTCTCAAATATGTGATACTAAACTCCCCGAAAATTATTACTCATGATTGATAAACATTATACTGTTATAAATCCCAATAGCTTGACGTAAATGTAAGGGCAAGAAAACTGCAACTTACTTTGTTGTTTTTCAATTTTGCTGCAAAATGTTTAGAGAAATACTTGAACAGTATTCATATACTTCAATACCAAATATATTAAAATATCAATTTTCCTTTATGTTGTACAGATTTACAGATGATATTTAAAAACAGCAGAAATCATGTAAGGAGAAAAAAGACCATTGTGGGTAAGAATGGATAATATGTGATCAAATTCCATTATGTAATTCAAATTGATATTTATATATCAGAATTGCATAATGCTACCCATTATTTGGAAAATTATTATAGACGAATAAGGTACAGATAATGATTATAATTTATGTGACAAAATTTTTTAAATTGTGTAAGAGACTCAATCAATTATCTATGGATGCATTCTATTGATTTATTTTTCTCATCTATATACAAAACTTTATCTTTTGGAACATTAAATTTTGCATGGCTAAAATTATGGAAGTAATTGCTTTATCCTAAGCTTCTTGAAAAAATATAGCAATACACTGGTTATTAAAAGATATTTTAGAAAATTATAATGTGCTATACTATTTGTATATATAATCTCTCCCTTCAGATTCTTATCAATGATGTATTACACTTACTACTTATTACTATCATGAATATTACTAAGTGCTTATTCTCATTATGAATATACAGAAAGAATTTAACATTTGTTTAATCTAGAAAAGTTCAATTATCAAATAATGTATAATGTATTATATTAATAAAGAAGCTTCATTATATTAACAGAGGTTCTTATTTTTTCTCTGCATTATATTTCCTGTTAGTTGTTTCTCTTCCAAAGCAATAAATAAAAACAGTCTCTCACAAAGCATTTTTACTTTATCTGCCTTCCACTCTACAGGGTGTACTTACTTTCTCTCTTTGCTTACTTGGTTGCTAAAAATAATACCCTTCTACTTCTCTACCTATTTACCACTGGGAATTCTTCTCCTTTGGGAAAACAAGAACAGAGAAAGCTGCTGCTTTGTTGGAATCAGAGAGAATGCAAAGTACATTTCTCATCTCCATTCATACCATGAGTGTTGAGGGAGTAGTCATGATTAAAATATAAGATATTATCACAACATCAAAACATGACCACAATATTGTAGATGTCTTTCCTGCACTTTGAAGTGTAGCTAAATATAAACTTATACATCATTTTGAATTTCATAATGCTATTTTGAATGTCACCATTTGATACCTTGTAATAGTTTTATAGTTGCATATATTTTATGTATACCAATGGTTTGTATGCATCTCTTATTAAATAGTGTTATTTGGGCATATATTATTAATTATTATTTTACATACAGAGATATAATTAGGTAATTTCCTGGTTTGTATGTTAAAAAAAACTTCAGTGAATACCTTAGTAACTACTAGTGTGATTTATACTATATTATTTTCAGTACCAAAACTAATGAAATGGTAAAGCTGACAGTTTGAAAAAATAGAGGTACTTATATTCCCATTAACCTCTAGGAGAACTTCTGCTGTGTTCTATTCTTTTCTATTTTCAATGTCAATCCTTTTAATTTAATGACTCAAATAAATGTGCATTGATAGCTTATGGTTAGTTTAATTTGCATTTCATTTTTGATGAATAGTGATGCTGACAATTTTTCCTTATTAGATTTTTCTTTGTTGTTTGACCTTTCTTAAGCAAATTTCTAAACAGCTGCTAGTAAATTATATTATTACTTAGAAAAATATTAATATATTACATTCCATGACCATCACCAAATATAAGCCCAATTTATATATCTCAGGTATCATTTTTCTTTCCTGCTTTGTTTTTTCTTTTTTTTCGAGACAGGGTTTCTCTGTGTTGCCCTGGCTGTCTTGGAACTCACTCTGTAGACCAGGCTGGCCTCAAACTCAGAAATCCACCTGCCTCTGCCTCCCAAGTGCTGGGATTAAAGGCATGTGCCACCACTGCCTGGCATACCTGTTATGTTTTAAAAAATAAAATAGTTAGAGTCATAATTTTATTGCATTTTAAAATTACCTTAACTATCTACAACTCACAAATGTCTTCTCTAAGCAATTTTCTTCCAAATTACATTTGTTGTAGTAAAATACAGGTATGTTGTGTTTAAAGATGTATTATGAGATGTCCGAAGGATATATTTATATGTGTTTAAACATAGACACAAATACACATACATACACACATATATATATCTATATAAATAAAATTTAATTAAATGAAATTCTATACATGTACATATACATGTGCATGTGCATGTACATGTACATATACATGAGCACCTCATTTAAAGATTTCCTTTTACTCATCTTGTTTTGTGAATTTCTTTGAGAGTCTGTTGATTATGAATATCGAGTTCAATTTCTAACTTTTTGTTTTAACTAGTCTAAATGTCAATAATTACACAATTATGGAAGTCTTAATTACTCTATGATAAACTTCTAGAGGTCAGGGAATTAGCTCCTCATTTATCAGTTGTATCCTTTTTTAAATTTCATGATCATTGTTATATTTACTTTCATGATGGACATAAAGCAGATGTCCATTTTATGCAATAGAGTGCATACAGGCTTGCTTAAAAACTGTAACTTAGGTAAAGGTCTCTTCACATACTCTAGTGAAGAATAAGGACAAAGGTTGCATTTAAAACTTGTTAGTAGGACCTTGCTATGAAACATTTGTAATTTTTGACATCAGTCTCAATCAAGTGTTTGTATCCCCTCTTTCCTGTCCACCTGGAAATTAGAGGAGCAGGCTGTTCAGACTGTTTTATTGCTGTACCAAGAGAGAATAGACATTTGTTTGAACTGCTACTCATTTCCATCCTTTAGTTTAGCTAAGCCAAATGCTTAACTGTTAAAGAATCTATTCCACAACCTTCTCTCTGAAGGTTAAACCTTTTCTAGTGTACATTATGTCTACTTTATATGTTGTATGGTGCCACATATGTTGATACCTCATCACTATTTTGAGAGACTAATAAGAAAGTCACTTGATCCGATATAGTTTTATAGATAGCACAGTGTACATTAATGACAAATTGATTTATGATTTGAGAACGATCTGAGAATTTTGCACAAGAAGTGGGCCATCCATGCCAATTTATGGTCCATGCTTCTTTCATGTTTTGCAAGTCTTAGGATAAGCTCCCTATCCACCAACTGTGTGATAAAGAGGGAAGAGTAAAGTCAAGCCAGACTAACAGTAAAAACATTTTGAGATTGAGATAGCTAGGATAACTACTTCTGACAGATACTACCATTGTTTCACCTACAATATAAAAGTAGATGTAGTGAGGGAAGGAAGCTGAAAGGTTGGCCATGAGAAGCTCCAGTGAAACTAGCCAGAAATACATCTAAGTAGACATCACTGTCTACTTCTTCTTCTTAAGTTTCTTTTTCTCTTCTTAAATAGGTATTCTGCTAGTAATAAAGATACCACATGAGGCCTTAGTCTTAGGAACCCCAGAACTATGAGGTAAAAGGACAGATTGATGTCTTTGCATTGCAGACTCCATCAGGTATTTTGTTATAGGAATATAAAACAGGTCAATACACCTTTTAAAACTCTTTTAATGAAGATTATGCATTTGTCCTAGGTCATTATCCAGTATTGTCTTAGAGTTTCTGGCATTTTTAATTATACTTAATTATATTAATATTCTGCTTAATTTACTGATATTTTAGCCTCATGATTTGAAGCAAAGTATTGAATTTAGACTAAGAAAGGAAAAAATGCAATAAAAATGTATTTTTAATTTAATTTAAGCAGGGGATTGGTTTTGCTTTTTTTAAAACTATATATTTGATTTACTTACTTTTCAAATGGTATCCTCTTTCTCCAGTACCCCTCTGAAAACCCCCTATCCCATACCCCATCCCACTGTTCACCCTCCCCCCCCAAGTTCCTGACTTGCATTCCCCTATTCTGGGAAATCAAGCCTATGCTCTCATTTCATGTCTGAAATGATCAACTTTTGCTATATATGTAGCTGGAGGCATGGGTCCCTCCGTGTGTAGTCTATGGTTGGTTGTTTAGTCCCTGGAAGCTCTGGGGGTACTTGTTGATATATATTATGTTCCTTATGCAGGATTAGAAACCTTATCATCTCCTTGGGTCCTGTATCTAGCTGTTCCATTGGGGACCCTATGCTTATTCTACTAGTTGGCTGTGAGCCATGGGTATTTTCCATGTAAAGATCCAAAGAATTTTGCAATAAGGATCAAAGTACCCACACTTTGGTCTTGATCTTCATGTGGTCTGTGAGTTTTAACATTAAATTGCTGCTTTCTATGCCAATTAGAGCCCAGTAGAGGAGATAGCAGAAGGACTGGAATAGCAGAGGGGGATTGCAACCCCATAGGAAGAACAACATAGGCTGTCCAGACTACCGAGTGCTCCCAGAGACTAGACCACCAACCAAGGAGTGAACAGGAACGATCCATGGCTCCAGATACACATGTATCAGAGGATGGCCTTGTCTGACATCAGTGGGAGGGGAAACCTTTGGTCCTGTGGAGGTTTGATCCCATAGTGTGTAGAAATGCTGGAGCAGTAGTTCGAGAGTGGTTGGGTGGCTGGGGAGCACCCTCATAAAGGCAAAGGAGAAGGATATAGTGCAGATGGCATGGGGTGATTGCTGAGACTTAATCAGTAAGGAGGATATAATTTGAGATATAAATGACAGGAATGATTAATACAAAAATTGATAAAAAAAAAAAAAGAATTGCTGACTAGGGGCTGGAGAAATGGCTCAGTGGTTAAGAGCACCGACTACTTCCAAAGGTCCTGAGTTGGATTCCCAGCAACCACATGGTAGCTCACGACCGTCCGTGGTAAGATCTGATGCCCACTTCTGGTGTGTCTGAAGACAGCTATAGTATACTTACATATAATAAATAAAATAAATCTTAAAAAAAGAATTGCTGACACACATATATATATATATATATATATATATATATATATTAAAGTTTTGTTGGCTACAGAAATAATTGAAATACCTGTAAACGAGTGCAAACAGTGGCATTAAAATTAAGAAAACTATTACCTGCTGATGTTGTTTTCATAGTACCAAAGGAAGCACAAACTAGGATAGCTCAAGTGACTGCTGAACTCAACCATTATGGAAGTGATTATGAATATCAAGAGACTATTGTGATTTCATTATTTTCATACACCTGATCATTAATAGAGGAAATGAATAGCTTAGATCATTACCTCTCACCTTAGTTCATAGTTTGAGAATGAGGTAATCTCTATAACAGGCTTAAAAGGGTTGGTTCATTATCATATATGCATCTAATGTTCATGAAATTAAAAACAATATTTAAATGAGAGATTCACTAATATATAATAGTAATCAAGTTGATTAAAGTTCAGAGGATTTCATGTGTGAGTAAAGTATATGTTTGAAAATAAAAGATGTATCAAGAGACACTAAATTAAGCTGGGCGATGGTGGCACGCGCATTTAATCCCAGCATTTGGGAGGCAGAGGCAGGAAGATCTCTGAGGACAAGGCCAGTCTGGTCTTCAGAGTGAGTTTCATGATAGTCAGGGCTACAGAAAGAAACGCTGTCTTGAAAAAAAAAGAGAGAGAGAGAGAGAGAGAGAGAGAGAGAGAGAGACTAAATTAAATTCTACAAGCTAAACTAACTAATTACCATTACCACTAATCCACAATATATTTTATGTATTTCATACTAGTGAAAGTAGCTTTAACTTCACTGACTTGTTATGCATTCCTGGGCTTGAAAGCTCTGTTACATTCATAATTAAATTACATAGCATTACAATGTATGGATTTTCATCTCTTTAACCCTCACCAAAACCTACTTCCCTTTGCCAAGGACCATAACTAGAGTCAAGTAATGGCATACTTCAGTTTCCTTTCTTTCTTCCTTTCTTTCTTTCTTTCTTCCTTCCTTTCTTTCTTTCTTTCTTTCTTTCTTTCTTTCTTTCTTTTTTTTTTTTTTTTGGTTTTTTAGAGACAGGTTTTCTAGGTGTAGCACTGGCTGTCCTGGGACTCACTTTGTAGACCACGCTGGCCTCAAACCCAGAAATTTGCCTGCCTCTGCCTCCCAAATGCTGGGATTACAGGCATGCGCCACTACCGCCTGGTATACTTCAGTTTTCAAAGATACACTTAAAGAAGGAGCATTTTCATCATAAAACAGTTTTAGAATATTAGCAAAATATAAGTAATTGATTTCTTCAAGACTATGTAGGTATAGGAACAAAATGTTTTAATGAAAGGAAGTCAAGACAAAATGCTGTGTCACTCAAAATAATCAGTGAGAACATCTGAGGCCTTGTTTGGTTGCTCTAATACAGTAAGAAAGAATAGGCTTGTTATCAGCAGCAAAAGTTGATTTGGTTCACACTTTGGAAGACTAAGGAGTACAACATCCAAAGGCCACTTTAACATAGCGTGTGTGTGTGTGTGTGTGTGTGTGTGTGTGTGTATGTGCTTGTGTGTGTTTGTGTTAATAGAAATTAAACTTAGGTCATTGTTCATTGTGCATACTGAACATGTATTTTACAGTTGAATTATATTTTTAGCTTCTTTATTTTATAATGTACTTACTTATTTATATATTATATTTATTTAGATAATAAATTATATTTTGTTGAAAATATTTTTCTTATTATATGTTTTAATCACTGTTGCCCTTTTCTTCTATTTGATCCTTTCCAGCCTTCCATCCATCCATCCTTTGCATCTTCTGCCCTTTTTTTATAGAAACAAAAAGAAAAATAATAGGAAAAAACAAAATTAAGAAAAAGTGTGAGAAGCGGCTGGTCCAGAGGAAGGGCCATTAGCAGTGGAACCAAGCTGACAGGGTCCAGGCAGATACTGTGCCCATGACCACTGGCCATCGCTGGCCAGCCAGGCTGCAAGCAGCAGCAGATTTACTGCGCCTTTCACCACGCAGAAGCCACTTCAGAACTCTGCCTCCCGCAAGTCAGTTAGGAAAGACTGGCCTCCATCTTAGTTCTCGGACACCAGAGAGATCAGACAGACTGAGGTATGCAAATACAACCCGAGACCAACATCGAGGGGGTCTAAGCCTGACGGGCATTGGCCTGCACCCAGGGCCTGGGCTGGTCGGGGGGGGGGGGGGCACCGGTGTGCAAACCTGGCCAGGAGGTTGTTTGCTTGGGCCAGCACTCGCGAGCTCGGGCGCTGCTGCCATTTTGCCTACAGAAAGCCAGAGAGTCCTAGCAGGCAAAACCAGCTAACAGGCTAGCCCAAGGCTGACATAGCTGGGGTCTAAGACGGTCAGGCCCTGGACTGCCCCCAAGCCCTGGGCTGCTCGGTGGGCCATCTGTGTGCCAACCCGGCCAGGAAGTTGTTAGCCCAGCAGACTCTTCCAGCACTCTCAGGGAGTGCACTCTGCCATCCTGGCTACCTGACAGACCCAATTAGCAGTCTTAGCCCGAGGGGAACTTTGCTCAAACCTTGGCCTCCCAGGCTTTTGCCTAGACTCAGGGCCTGAGCAGCTAGGCTAGCCTTGTGTGCACCAACACGGTTGGGAGATCGGCTGCCCAGCAGAGTGATCAGCACACGGAAAAGGTCCCCGCAGCATACACCATCAACACTCCCTGAAGGAGCAAACAGGCACCATCTGGTTTACAGACACAATCTGGGGCAAAGCAGACTAGAGCTGCAAGGGCACCCAAGAGGAGGACAGCACATCAGCAATCTGCAACAGGGGAAACCCTGCCATCCAATGTTGCAGAAATAGCCCTAGAGTCTCGCAGGAGGCTGAAACACCAGCCAAACAAAAGACAAACTAGCTCCAGAGAACAAGATGGCAAATGGCAAATGCAGACATGCTACTAACAGAAATCTAGGCAATATGGCAGCATCTGAACCAAACTCTCCAACATCAGCAAGTCCTGGTTATGCCAACACACCAGAGAAACAAGATTTGGATTTAAAATCACTGGCCATGATGCTGCTAGAAGAACACAAAAAGGACATAAATAAATCTCTTAAAGAAATACAGGGGAACATGAATAAGCTAGAAACCCGTATAATGGAAACACAAAAATCACTTAAAGAAATGCAGGAAAATAAGGCCCAAGAGATAGGAGCCAATAAAAAGGAAGGCAAAAAAAAAAAAAACAAAACAAAAAAAAAAACAAAAAACTTAAAGAAATGCAGGAGAACATGAAAGAGGAAACACAAAAATCTCTTAAAGAATTACAGGAAAACACAAACAAATGATGGAACTGGGCAAAACCATCCTGGATCTAAAAGCAAAAGTAGAAACAACTAAGAAAACACAAAGGGAGACAACTTTGGAGATAGAAAACCTTGAGAAGAAATCAGGGGCCATAGATGCAAATATAAACAACAGAATACAAGAGATGGAAGAAAGAATCTCAGATGCTGAAGATACCATAGATACCATTGACTCAACTGTCAAAGAAAATACAAAATGCAAAAAGCTTGTATCCCAGAACATCCAGGAAATCCAGGATACAAAGAGAAGACCAAACCTAAGTATTATAGGTATAGATGAGAGTGAAGATTTACAACAGAAAGGGCCAGCAAATATCTTCAACAAAATTGTGGAAGAAAACTTTCCAAACTTAAAGAGAGAGATGCCTATGAATATACAAGAAGCCTACAGAACTCCAAACAGACTGGACCTGAGCAGAAATGCCACCTGTCACATAATAATCAAAACCCCAAATGCACTAAACAAAGAAAGAATATTAAAGGTAGTAAGAGAAAAAGGCCAAGTAACATATAAGGGAACACGTATCAAAGTCACACCCGACTTCTCACCAGAGACCATGAAAGCTAGAAGATCCTGGGCAGATCTCATGCAGACTCTAAGAGAAGACAAATGTCAGCCAAAACTACTATACTTAGCAAAACTCTCATTCACCATAGATGGAGAAACCAAGATATTCCATGACAAAACCAAATTTACACAATATATTTCCACAAACCCAGCTCTGCAAAGAAAAAATAGGAGGAACACTCCAATACAAGGAGGGAAACTACACCCTGGAAAAAGCAAGGTAGTTACCTTCCTTCACCAAACCCCAAAGAAGATAACCACTCAAATATAAAAAGAACATCAAAAAGGACAGAAAGTAATAATCACTATTACTTAATATCTCTTAACATCAATGGTCTCAATTCCCCAATAAAAAGACATACACTAACAGACTGGATAAGGAAACAGGACCCTACAATTTGCTGCATACAGGAAACACACCTCAGTGTCAAAGATAAAAACTACCTTAGATTAAAAGGCTGGAAGACAATCTTACAAGCCAATGGACACAGGGAACGAGTAGGAGTAGCTATTCTAATATCAGAAAAAATTGACTTTCAACCTAAAGTCATCAAAAGAGACACAGAAGGACACTTCTTGCTGGTCAAAGGAAAAATCCACCAAGAAGAACTTTCAATTCTGAACATCTATGCGCCAAATGCAAGGGCACACTCATTTGTAAAAGAAACTTTACTAAAGCTCAAAGCACACATTGCACCTAACACAATAATTGTGGGGGACTTCAACACTTCACTCTCCTCAATGGACCGATCACGAAAACAGAAACTAAACAGGGACACAGTAAAACTAATTGAAGCTTTGGACCAATTGGATTTGACTGAAATTTATAGAACATTTCACCCTAAAGCAAAAGAATATACCTTTTTCTCAGCACCTCATCTTACCTTCTCCAAAATCGACCATATAATTGGACACAAGGCAGACCTCAACAAATATAAGACGATCGAACTAATACCATGCCTCCTATCAGATCACTATGGAATAAGAGTGGTTTTCAATAGCAACAAAAACAACAGAAAGCCCACATACACATGGAGGCTGAACAATACTCTACTCAATGACACCTTGGCCAAAGAAGAAAGAAATAAAGAAATCAGAGACTTTTTAGAATTTAATGAAAATGAAGGCACAACATACCCAGATCTTTGGGACACAATGAAAGCAGTGCTAAGAGGGAAACTCATAGCCCTGAGTGCCTCCAAAAAGAAAATGGAGAGAGCATACACTAGCAGCTTAAGGACACACCTGAAAGTCCTGGAAAAAAAAGAAGCCAATTCACCCAGGAGGAGTAGAAGACAGGAAATCATCAAACTCAGGGCTGAAATCAATCAATTGGAAACAAAGAGAACCATACAAAGAATCAACGAATCCAGGAGCTGGTTCTTTGAGAAAATCAACAAGATAGATATACCCTTAGCCAGACTGACCAAAGGGCACAGAGAAAGTATCCAAATTAACAAACTCAGAAATGAAAAGGGGGAATATAACAACAGAAACTGAGGAAATCCAAAAAATCATCAGATCCTACTACAAGAGCTTATACTCAACACAATTGGAGAATCTGGAAGGAATGGACAATTTCCTAGACAGATACCAAATACCAAAATTACATCAGAACCAAATAGATCATCTAAACAGTCCCTTAACCCCTAAAGAAATAGAAGGAGTCATAGAAAGTCTTCCAACCAAAATAAGCACAGGACCAGATGGTTTCACTGCAGAATTTTATCAGACCTTCAAAGAAGACCTAACACCAATACTCTACAAACTATTCCACAAAATAGAAACAGAAGGAACACTACCCAATTCCTTCTATGAAGCCACAATTACGCTGATACCAAAACCACACAAAGATCCAACAAATAAAGAGAAATTCAGACCAATTTCCCTTATGAACATTGATGCAAAAATACTCAATAAAATTCTTGCCAACCGAATCCAAGAACACATCAAACGATCATCCACCATGATCAAGTAGGCTTTATCCCAGGGATGCAGGATTGGATCAATATACGGAAATCCGTCAATGAAATCCACTACATAAACTCAAAGAAAAAAACCACATGGTCATTTCATTGGATGCTGAAAAAGCATTTGACAAAATTCAGCATCCTTTAATGCTTAAAGTCTTGGAAAGAACAGGAATTCAAGGCCCATACCTATACATAGTAAAAGCAATATACAGCAGACCTGTAGCCAGCATCAAACTAAATTGAGAGAAACTTGAAGCAATCCCACTAAAATCAGGGACTAGACAGAGCTGCCCCCTTTCTCCTTATCTTTTCAATATTGTACTTGAGGTACTATCTCGGGCAATTCGACAACATAAGGTGGTCAAAGGGATACAAATTGGAAAGGAAGAAGTCAAACTATTATTATTTGCAGATGACATGTTAGTCTACCTAAGTGAACCAAAACACTCCCCTAGAGAACTCCTACAGCTGACAAACAACTTCAGCAATGTGGCAGGTTATAAAATCAACTGAAGCAAATCAGTAGGCTTCCTATACTCAAAGGATAAGCAGGCTGAGAAAGAAATTAGGGAAATGATGCCCTTCACAATAACCACAAGCAGTATAAAGTACCTTGGGGTGACTCTTACCAAACATGTGAAAGATCTGTATGACAAGAACTTCAAGACTCTGAAGAAGGAAATGGAAGAAGACCTCAAAAAATGGGAAAACCTCCCATGCTCATGGATCGGCAGGATCAATATAGTTAAAATGGCCATTTTGCCAAAAGCAATATACAGATTCAATGCAATACCCATCAAAATCCCAATTCAGTTCTTCACAGAGTTAGAAAGAGCAATTCTCAAATTCATCTGGAATAGCAAAAAACCCAGGATAGCTAAAACTATTCTCAGCAACAAAAGAAATTCTGGAGGAATCAGTATTCCTGACCTCAAGCAATACTACAGAGCAATAGTGTTAAAAACTGCATGGTATTGGTACAGTGACAGGCAGGCAGATCAATGGAACAGGATTGGAGATCCAGAAATGAACCCACACACCTATGGCCATTTGATCTTCGACAAAGGGGCTGAAAACATCCAATGGAAAAAAGATAGCCTTTTCAACAAATGGTGCTGCTTCAACTGGAGGTCAGCATGCAGAAGAATGCGAATTGATCCATCCTTGTCTCCTTTTACTAAGTTCTAATCCAAATGGATCAAGGACCTCCACATAAAGCCAGACACTCTGAAGATAATAGGAAAGAAACTGGGGAAGACCCTTGAGGACATCGGTACAGGGAGAAAGTTTCTGAACAGAACACCAATAGCATATGCTCTAAGATCAAGAATTGACAAATGGGACCTCATAAAATTACAAAGTTTCTGTAAGGCAAAGGACATAATCAAAAGGACAAATCGGCAACCAACAAATTGGGAAAAGATCTTCACCAATCCTACATCAGATAGAGGGCTAATATCCAATATATATATAAAGAACTCAAGAAGTTAGACTCCAGAAAACCAAACAATTCTATTAAAAAATGGGGTACAGAGTTAAACAAAGAATTCTCACCTGAAGAACTTTGGATGGCAGAGAAGCATCTTAAAAAATGTTCAACTTCATTAGTCATTAGGGAAATGCAAATCAAAACAACCTTGAGATTTCACCTTACACCAGTCAGAATGGCTAAGATTAAAAATTCAGGGACAGCAGGTGTTGTCGAGGATGTGGAGAAAGAGGAACACTCCTCCACTGCTGGTGGGGTTGCAAATTGGTACAACCCCTCTGGAAATCAGTCTGGCGGTTCCTCCAAAAACTGGGTACCTCACTTCCAGAAGATCCTGCTATACCACTCCTGGGCATATACCCAGAAGATTCCCCAGCATGTAATATGGATACATGCTCCACTATGTTCATAGCAGCCCTATTCATAATTGCCAGAACTTGGAAAGAACCCAGATATCCCTCAACAGAAGAGTGGATGCAAAAAATGTGGTATATCTACACAATGGAGTAGTATTCAGTCATTAGAAACAATGAATTCATGAAATTCTTAGGCAAATGGATGGAGCTGGAGAATATCATACTAAATGAGGTAACCCAGACTCAAAAGATGAATCATGGTATGCACTCACTAATAAGTGGATATTAACCTAGAAAACTGGAATACCCAAAATTTAATCCACACATCAAATGAGGTACAAGAAGAATGGAGGAGTGGCCCCTTGTTCTAGAAAGACTCAGTGAAACATTATAGAGCACAACCAGAACGGGGAAGTGGGAAGGAGTGGGTGGGAGGACAGGGGGAGAAAAGGGGGTTTATGGGGCTTTCGGGGAGTGGGGGGGGCTAGAAAAGGGGAAACCATTTGAAATGTAAATAAAAAATATATTGAATAAAATAAAAAATAAGAAAAAGCGTAATACAATTAACACAAAGAAAGGGACAGAGAGAGAGAGAGAGAGAGAGAGAGAGAGAGAGAGAGAACCAAAAGCCCCCACAAGCACTTAGTCAAAAAACATTATAAGGCAATAATTTAAAAATAATAAATAATAATTTAAATATCAATAATTTAAAAAACAATATTCAAACAAAGCTTGATAACACAAAAATATCATTGGGTTTGTTTTGTGTTAGTCATTTACTTCTTAATGCAGGGTGACTCTTAAATGAGGTTTATATTTCTAGTGAAATTACATAGGAGAAAATGATCTTTCCTTATATGTGATTGCGAATTAGAGCTGGCTTCTTTGTTAGGGATGAAGACTCTAGTTTTCTTTCCTCTCTTAAGTAGAGGCTGCATATCCCTCTGTAGGTGTTGTGTGTGTTGCCAGAAACTGTGAGTTCATATGGTAGTTTGTCCTGTTGTGTCTGGAAAACGCTGTTTTTTGGTTGGTATTTATCTCCTCTGACTCTTACAAACGTTCTTCCTTCATTTACACAGAGCTTGCTTTTGAAAAAAGGCTTGCTAACTTGCTCAGACTGACTTGACTTCACTCTGTAGATACATCATCCAAAGCTCTTTCCTTCTCAGCTTCACAGATAAGTTCCTGTGAAGGAAACAGGCAAGTATAAGATTTACTCTACATAACTATATATATTTTATTATAATTTATATGGACATACTTATAAAATGTGAATGTTTAAGTATTATGGGTATTGAAGTATCAGTATTGCCATATAATAATTAGTATACATATCAGTATAGAGAAGTAAAGAATAAAATATAAATGAATTTAAGTTAACTAAAAAATAACTAATTTTTATAGAATAAAAGTAATAAAATTTAATAAATATATTTTGAGATCTTGCAATTATCTGAAAATAAAGAAGAAATAAATGATTATTTAGGCCAGAATGATATACTAATTTTATTGTTTAGAGTTACCTACCGGGAGTCTTTAGCAGTTCTCATTAGGGTGAGAATAATCAGAAATGCATCAGGGAAGCAGGCAAAGTACTTGCTAAGGAGATAAAATTGGAGTAACTGCTGCAATTAAAGAAACTGAGCATATACGATGAGTACAAGAAACTGTTGAATATAATAACGGCTGCACTCAAAATAGCATGAAGTGACTTTTTTCAGATGTTTATGTTATTAAATTGTTCAATTCTGTGACTTATCAATTAAAATTGAGAAAATAATGTTTTAAATGTTGCAAGGGAATACTTGGAATGTCAATAAACTTGAAAACAAACTTAGAGAAGTGTTTGTATTACTAAAACAAATTGTAGTGTTAGACACTATCATGTCTTATGAATGCCAAAAAGAGACTTTAAGTTTGTTATATCCTTTTCCTAAACTGTTTTTGTTTGCTTGTTTGTTTGTTCATTCATTAATTAGGAAAAGACGCTAAGTTTCAAATTCAGTTAGTAAATTGAATATTATAAAACCTCACACATTCTATTACTCTTGACTCAATAATGTATTTAGTTTTTTAGTGCATTTATTAATATCTTTAAAAATTATGTTGTATATATGAAAGTAGGTATATATGAGTATCTGTGTTAATTATGCATTAACCTTTACTTTAATCTATTAAAGAACATCATGTGCATACAATCACCCAAGACAGCCATAAAAGTGTGTGAGATCCCCTGGCTATTTTAGCAAATGTTTATGAGTCACTAGGTGTGAATTCTGGTAAATGAAGCCAGGTCTTCTGGAAAAGCAGCCAGGGTTGTTTCTCTGTGTTTTATACTTCTATTTTTAAATACTATTTATCTCAGCTCATATATCATTAATTTCACATAAAGTTTTCTATTTCAACTGATTTTTAAACCTAAAATGATAGTTTGATGCTTTGGTTAATATTTCATTAATCTACTAGTAGCTTTGAATTTTGAGTGTGCCATTGAATTCTCATGAAAAAATTTTAATAAACATTATTAAGTACTTACAAATTGTATACTAGTTTTAGATGTTATTTTTGCAGTCAGTTCTTTGTAATTTGAAAATCCCAAGATGTTCATGAAGTATTTGAGTATACAAAATAGAGCAGTTACTTTTTTTAGTTCATAAAATTGTGACACTCTATGTCAAAAGAGGAACTTGTTCTGTCTAGTTGAATTTTCCAACATAGTGTTTTGATAATTGTGCCTTAATAAAGGATTAGGTTGAGTAGAATTTGCATTCCTCAGGAAAGGGGAACTATTCTAATACAATCTCTTTTAAGTACAAATGAGAATAAGAAATTACATTTAGAGTTAGGTCCAGTCTGTTTGCCTAGGACACAGCTAGGAGAGACAGGAAACCAGCATTACTCACCCCTGAGAGGTTCCACTCAGTAACCAATAGAAAGAGATTCAGAAATTCTAACACAAACATTAGATGTATCTCAGGAGCTGGGGTATCCTATTAGGGAAGATTTGGAGAGCCTAGGCACAAATAGTACACTTAGGAAACAACTCCTACATCTTTCGATCAGCATTCATTGGAAAAGTGGAAGTTTAAAGATTCCAATAGCCAGAGAAACCGGTAGGTATTTTGTTCTGAAATTTTGTCTCCTCATAATGTTAGGAACTACTTTAAAAATGTCAACAGCATAAGTAAATAAATAGGAGCAGAACAAAGGCAGCTACCACAGGCCTTCTGAAATGAGTCAAGGAAGTCAGTGAGGCCATAACCCTTAACAAAATTCTACAGGGACCTGTGGATGCTGAGTGTGGAATAAATACTCAACTCGGCAAGAAAACACCAATTGGATATCCAAAGTAAATGATCATCATTGAAAATATACTTATAATTAACATTATACAGACTCAACAAGTTTTGAATGATGAAAAATTAGGTCTTGAATTTTAAAAAGAGCAATAAAATTCCCAGATGTACCAGTATTCACTGGTCTGCTGGAACCTCTCACATACAAAAATTGGAGTTGTGGTTTATTCCAACCTTGTATAAGAGAAGTCTTGAAAACATATAAACAAGTCACTAATTAATACAGAAAATTTGCCCCAAATTATTGCACATTAGAGATAATGTAAATAGAATCCACAAATATACAACATCACATATGTTTGGCTATAATTAAAGAATATACAACAGCAGATGTTAAGGGTCAAAAAATTGGATGTAGAAAAGTACTCATGGGGACATAAAATGATGCATCCTTTTTAAAAATGGTTTTGTTGTTCATTAAGATATTCCACATAAAATCTTCGTCTTTGAAAATGATCTCATTAATCTTAGGAAAGCAAGAAAATTTTCAAGACAGGAACTCCTAAATCTTATGGATAAAGGAGCAAATAAAAGGGCATTTAAATGATTTGTAAAGTACATGCTGTAAAAACTTGAGAAGTGAGAAGGATCGTCAGCACACACAAATGTGTATGATTATAACTTGCCATACTATGATTTGTGAAGCAAAAATTTGTGGATTCTAGGAATCTATTGTTCACCTACCATAGTCTATTTTTGTAGTTCTAGGGCAAGTTAAAACACTATCTCAAAAGACAATATGGTTGCACCTGAAAAAAACTCCTGATGTTGGCTTCTGCCTTCCATATACATGCTCAATTGTGCATGTGTATTGGCAAATACACATTTACATATACACACATAAAAAGTAAAAAGTCAAATCAACAGCGCATATGGAGACCAAATATTAGAAATATTCCAAATGCTATCAACTCTTAAGCTAATCCAAATAATTTTGTGTATATATATATATATATATATATATATATATATATATATGTGTGTGTGTGTGTGTGTGTGTGTGTATGGTATATATATACATGTGGTATATGTGGTATATATACACAATGGAGTACTATTCAGCCAGTAGAAACAATGAATTCATGAAATTCTTAGGCAAATGGATGTAGCTGGAGAACATCATACTAAGTGAGCTAACCCAGACTCAAAAGATGAATCATGGTATGCACTCACTAATAAGTGGATATTAACCTAGAAACCTGGAATACCCCAAAACATAATCCACACATCAAATGAGGTACAAGAAGAACGGAGAAGTGGCCCCTTGTTCTGGAAAGACTCAGTGTAGCAGTATAGGGCAAAACCAGAACAGGGAAGTGGGAAGGGGTGGGTGGGAGAACAGGGGGAGAAAAGTGGGCTTATGGGACTTTTGGGGAGTGGGGTGCCGGAAAAGGGGAAATCATTTGAAATGTAAATAAAAAAATATATCGATTAAAAAAAGAAAAAAAAGAGTCATATTTTTTACAGAAAATTGTAATATCTGGCAATACATACATATATGTCATATACATACATATACATATACATATACATATACATATACATATACATATACATATACATATACATATACATATACATATACATATACATATACATATACATATACATATACTATATTGTTAATAAAAGAATTATCCATTAAAATATAAAATAGTCACATCAAAGTAGGTGTATTGATCACTTTTATATATACCAAATGTAGTAATAATATAATGTACTATATTAATTCTTTGTATGCTTTAATACAAAAATCATAGTACCTGTTATTAAATACTATGAAAAATGAATAGCCAAACATGGCATTTTCTATACCATTAAAGAAGTTCAGAGTGTAGTGTGGCAGGAGGTTACAGTACAAATTGTGCTGTCACAAGATTCTCGCTGTAACCTTGGACTTTTTTGCCCAGCCTGTTTTTTTTTAATTCCTGAAATAATGACACTGAAATTTCTTAGGTATAAATAAATGACTAGGCCATTGGCTTTGACTTGTTTCTGCTAGCTCATAACTCAAGTATCTCCATTTAAACTAGTTACATAGTTAGCTATTTCTCCTCAGATTCCTGCTTCTTTCTTTATTAGTTTTCAGATAAAATCTCCCACCCAAGAAAATTTCCCAGAATCTTCTCTGTCCCTGCAGGATTCTCTATTTATGTCCTACTTTCTAATCCTACCTCAGTTCATTGTCCATGGACTCTTTATTAAGAAGGGATGCTTCCATAGGATTCTCTACATTGATTTTCTCTACAACTGACAGGTTATTTAATATGTGTTTTTCTTTAAAGAAGAAGTGGCTTATTATATTTCAAACCAGATAATTAGATAAAGAAGAAAACATTTTATTAAAATATTTCCTAAAATCTATGCTCTCACTCTGTTTTCCAAGTACTTTTTATGCCAAACAATTTATAAATTCCAATTACTTGGGAGTTTTTATATATTGTTTGATTTAGAGACACTTGAATGTTTTAGTGTCTTAGGTTCACAATTTCCAAGTCAAGGGTAAAAAAAAATCACATAGTGAGTGATATTTAATGGGTAATAAAACCACCATTTGAACAGAGAATTAATAGTATAACCTTTAAGTCATGATCTCTTAGGTATAATATATAGCCTTAGGAGAAATGGTTCATAATTAATTGTGTAATTTAACGTTTTGTCTTTTTTTTTTTTTGCTCCAGTTTCAGAGTTGGATCTTTAAATACAGAATTATGTGAATTTAGGTATCTATTTTAAGGCGTTCTAACTACCAAAACTAAGCTTATATCATGTACTTCAATTCTAAATGTGGTCCTTCTCATTCTCTAAGATACTTAGGAAGAATTTAATAACCCCATCAAAATATCTTACATCATTATTTCAGAATATAAAGTTAAATATTATGTTTGAACAAAACATGAGTCATTTTATTGCTAGCTAGTTAATTGAAAAATAAAATTATGCTCTCAACAAAATAATACCAAACTTTATAGAACACAAACATTCCATTAGATCATCATTGTATTTTCATGTTTACAAAAGAATAAACTTAAAATTCACATTTGTATAATTTCCCCCTTTTATAGAAAGAATTCTATTTGCAATTGCAATAGATTGCAATAGAGTTATTATAAGGTAATATCTTGCAATAATTTTCAACTATCTATAGTTATTGGTTATATAACCTAATATATTATAGCTACATGATATTGTTGTAGAGAATTGTATCAAAGCCAAGTGAATAGAACAAAAAATTAAAAATATAATTCAATTATAGTTAAATAGCTATATATTAAAGATGATTATGATCCATGATATATCAGTTAAGTCAGAAGTCAAAACTGATCACTATTTATTGCTTATTGATAGAGTATAGATTCCAAATTTGTGCTAAACATATTTATATATTTACATAAGTAGATATTAAAATCAATCTGCTTTTCAAAAAAGTATCTTCACAAGATAAACAGTTGGATATTATGACTATTACAATATACTCATTACTTTAAAGAACATTTCTCTTGCAAATAAGCTTATATGATACTGTTTTATCTAAGCATATTAAAATCATATCTGTTTATCACAAATATACAGCTTTGGGTTTTATGTATTATAAAAATTATTAAACCACCAACCAAAGAGTACACATGGAGGGACCCATGGCTCCAGATGCATATGTGGCTGAGGATGGCCTTGTTGGACATGGAAGTGAGGAGAGGCCCTTGACCCTGAAAAGGCTCAATACAGTAGAATGCCAGGACAGGGAAGTGGGAGTGGGTGGGTTGGAAAGCAAGGGAAGGGGAGAATGGAATGGGGTGTTTTCAGAGGGGAAACCAGGAAAGAGGATCACATTTAGAAAAAAATAAAGAAAATATCTAATTAAAAAAGAGATTAGGAAAAATTGATTTGTTGTAAATGTGTTGAACAAAAACTGTTTTTGTCTGGCAAAAATTATTATTATTACAAAAGAATGATATAATGCTAAAAGTTTAATAATAACAACAATTAAACTAGACAGGTTCATATTTAGTAGTAAGATGAAAACATAAAGGGCTGCTCTTGCTAGAATCATTTTCTAAGTAATATTCAAATTCATTTCATAAATTAACTGAAGCAAATAATCCAAAACTCAAATACATCTTGAAAGATCTTTGAATTTCTATATATTTCTATACCCAATTTAAAAAAAAACACTTTGGGTTTATATTTCATACAACTTTTAAAGTCTTGGAAGTTATTCATTTTCAAGTATTAAAAGAGTAGAAATATGTTATTTCTCCTTTTAATTGTATGATAATAATTATTTTGAATGTTCTTTCCAGGCAGTATCCCTTGCCTTCTTTCCTGTATATCATTAGGTTCTTATAATCAAAGCAAAACAGGTTGATTTTATACATGTTTACAAGAACTTTTAGTGTATTTTCCATTCTGCGTAGTGTAAATTTATCTACTGAGTTGTGAAACTAAATTTCTTCTTGTTTGCCTTTCTTCTTTGTAGCATATCTTGCTGTTCAGTCTCTTATAGTTTTCATACTGAAGTAATCAAAAGTTAAAAATACTAAAAATGGTATATATTTTTAATTTTTGAAAATTTCCTATTCTGTTTCTTTACTTATAATACTTCAGTACCTAGAGATCCTTTTGTGTCCCTGCAGACAGCGAACTAACATTTTTGTATGGGTACATTGTCGACTGTTATAGTATTTAACTCACTCATAAGCTAAACATATCTCTTTTTTAGTACATTCACTTATTTAAGCTCATTGTTTATATTTTTACACTTATATTCATTTCATTTTGATTTAGGGAACAATCTCATGAATCAAGATATCCTCCATAATAGAAGAGAGTAATAGTTTTCCAAGACAAGAAAGACCTAAAAGGATATATGACTAAAACATCTTTATAGAAGATAATTGAAAGAAAGATATACACTCTGCCAAAATATTTTGGCATCATTGAGGCTACAGAAAAATATATATTACCCCTGTCAAAGATGTAAAGAAGGACTAACTAAAATAGAAATGCCAAAATGCCCTGATTTTTGACAATAACTATACATGTTAATAGTCTCTGTTTTCTCATAAAAAAAAGAGGTTTTCAGACAGATTGTGGTATAATAACACTAATAATAATAATAAATAATTAATATATGTATATGTATGTGTATAATGCAATATATATCTGTAAAACATGTATACATATATATGTAAGAACAATATGTATATACAATATATGTATAAAAATGATGTTATACACATATACAGCATTATATAGAGAGACATGTATACTACATATATGTAACAACAATATATATATGTATTTTACATATATATATGTGTAATAAGTAATGAATAATTTAGCCAAAATTTTTTAAAAAGCCAAGAGTAGTATGTTTTTAATGTAAGAGGGAATTAATAGGGAAGAGGAAATGAGGTTTAAAACATTAAAATTAATTATTATAAGATTCATTTACCTTAATACTTTAAAGGAATATAAGTATTCATTTTTTAAAAAATATTATTAATAACATTTAATTAATATTATTGTGTAAACCAGTGTGAGGATGCCTCAGTCCCACTTGGGAGTGAGAAGAAAGCAATTACAAGTGGGAAGGTGGGAGGGAAGTAGGTGAGAAAGTGGATAGGAAGGGGACAAGTGACACATGATCGGGTATCAGGTTAAGGAAAAGGACTGAAGCCCTGAAGGCCAGCAGAGAGAATGGAAGCATTCAACCTTGGGAGGTAGGAGTTTGGGAGGACCCTACAGAATGCATCAGAGACCTGGGAGGTGAGAGACTCTCAGAACTCAATAGGAGGGACCCTACATAAAATGCCTGACAGTATGGAAAGGGAACTTAGAATGCCCACCTCCAACAAAAAGGGCCTCAAATGATGGTGGTGGTTGCCATCCTACCATCAAAACTTTGGCCCATAATTGTTCAGGTCTGAAAGAACTGCAGGGATAGAAATGGAAAGGAGCCTGAGGAAAAGACATTCCAGCAACAGGCCCAAAGTGGGATCCAGATCAAGGGGCGTTCCCAAGGCCTGACACTATTACTTAGGTTATGGAGCAATCACAAAAAGGGACCAAGGATGACAGCACTCCAGAAGACCCAAGAACCCGCTGAAGGCATCAGATGCAGATATTTGCATCCAACCAATGTTCAGAAGCTGCTGACCTCTGTGGTTGAATTAGGGAAAGGATGAAAGAAGGAGGAGGAGGGCAACCCTGTAGGATGCCAGCAGTCTCAATTAACCTGGACCCCTGAGATCTGTCAAACACTGGACCACGAACAAGGCAGCAGACACCAGCTGATATGAGGCCCTGAACTCAAACAGCAGAGGACTGCCTGGTGGGAAGGAGGTATGGGATGTGTAACAATCAGGGTGGATTGGAGGGGGGGATAAAATCTTCAGTGTAAAATAAATAAATAAATAAATAAATAAATAAATGCAGTATCAGAGTGTAGATGAGTCTGGCAGTTTCTCAGAAAACGTGGCATGACACTTCAGGAGAACCCTGCTATACCACTCCTAGGCATATACCCAAAGGATTCCCTGGCATGCAATAAGGACTCATGCTGCACTATGTTCATAGCAGCCTTATTTGTGATAACCAGAAGCTAGAAAGAACCCAGATGTCCCTCAATGGAGAAATGGATACAGAAAATGTGGGATATTTACACAATGGAATACTACTCAGCAATTAAAAATAATGAATTCATGAAGTTCTTAAGCAAATGGTTGGATCTGAAAAATATACTAAGTGAGGTAACCCAATCACAAAAGAACACATGGAATGCAGTCACTGATAAGTGGATATTAGCCCAGAAGCTCTGAATACCCAAGACACAATTCACATATCAAATTATTCCCAAGAAGAAGAAAGGAGAGGTCCCTGGTCCTGGAAAGGCTTGATCCAGCATTGTAGGTGAGTACCAGGACAGAGAAGTGGGAGGGAGTTGATTGGATAATGGGTGGAGCTTATGGGACTTATGGGGAGGAGGGAACCGGGAAAGGGAAAATCATTTGGAATGTAAACAGAGAATATCTAAAATAAATAAGTAAGTAAATAAGTAAGTAAATAAATAAATAAAATGTATTTATATTGTTTGCAACTGGTGTGAATGGTATCATTTCTCTAATTTATTTCTCAGCCTGTTTATCCTTTGAGTATAGGAAGGCTACTGATTTGCTTGAGTTAATTTTACATCCAGCCACTTTGCTGAAGTTGTTTATCAGCTATAGGAGTTCTCTGGTGGAGTTTTTGGGGTCACTCAAGTACATGATCATATCATCTGCAAATAGTGATAGTTTGACTTCCTCTTTTCCAATTTGTATCCCTTTGACTTTCTTTTGTTGTCTGATTGCTCTTGCTAGAACTTCAAGTACTATATTATATAGATAAGGAGAAAGAGAGCACAGCTTTGTCTAGTCCCTGATTTTAGTGAGATTGCTTCAAGTTTCTCTCCATTTAGTTTGATGTTGGCTACTGGTTTGCTGTATATTGCATTTATTATGTTTTGGTATGGGCCTTGAATTCCTGACCTTTCCAAAACTTTTAACATGAAGGGCTGCTGAACCCAATCAGAAAAGTACACACATGGTATGCACTCATTGATAAGTAGATGTTAGCCCAGAAGCTTGGAATACCCAAGATACAATTCACAGACCAAATGAAGCTCAAGCAGACATGGCCTTGTTGGTCATCAAAGGAGGAGAGTCCCTTGGTCCTGAGAAGGATGGATTTCCCAGCATAGGGGAATTCTAGGACAGGGAAGAGTGAGTGGGAGGATTGGTGAGTAGAGGGAGGAGGGTGGGATATGATGATTTGGAGAGGAAACCAGGAACAGGGATAACATTTGAAATGTAAATTAAGAAAATATCTAATAAAAACTAGAAACATATTTAAAACCAGAAAATATCTGTTATTCGGTTGGAATTTTATTCTTTATAACAACATCTTCACAATGTATCAACACAGTTCTAAGGCATTTTTCCCTATGCATGCTCCACTCCTCCTGACTGCCACAAACTTTCTGCTCTCTTTTGCAGGGTTCCCAGGCTCCAAAGGGGATGATTATGAGTCAACACAGCTATCCAATCTCAGACTGAGTATTTAAGGGCTCTCATTTGCAGTGTTGTCCATCTGTTGATCTCAGTATTTTCCTCTACCCACTCTAGGAGGAAGCCTTTCTGATGATAACTGTGCAAGACTATGATTTATGAGTAATGCAGAATGGTTTTAGAAGTCACTTCTTTGGAACATTTCTTTAGCTGACCAGCAATAATGGACCTTTGCCTAGGCCCCTGGGCTATGCAGTCTAAGGATTTAGAAACATAGGCAATGTGAGGCATGCATCCCATGACATGAACTGGGCCTTAAATCTATATATTACTTAGTCGCAAGAGAATTGTGTTACTATTGCCCCAACAAATCTTAAAGGCAAGATACTATTATATACATGAGGGTCTGCAGCTAGCTTGAATAGGACATCTAACTCTATCAAAACTAATATTAAGACAGTATAAAATATGTATAACACAGAATATTAAGCCATTCAAAATACATAGATGTTAACAGACAAAAGAAATTTCATATAATTTGATTTAATCAAACGTGAATCAAATAAAATCTGTGAGAGGAAGATGAAACAAGTCTCAGCACAGATACATGAATTAAAATGACCGGTATTGCTGTCATGCAGTAATAACAAGAAACCTAGCCATGGCTTTATCACATAAACTATGTGCTGAAGTTTGTGTGTCACAATTTTTTATGTAAAGCACAGCAGTCTGATTAAAAATTGAAACCAATATGTACTTTGCCAGGTTTAAAAATTTATAACCATTCACAAAATGGAGTGCATAACATTTATAACAAAGTTCTTAGTTTTGAAGAGAAGATATAACTAACTTGTACTAAATATTTATTAGTTATCTATTAAGACAGAAAGGAAATTAAAACAATCTACATTTATATAAATTTACATGCCAATCATTGAATCTAGTCAAGGTTTGAAATTCAGTTAACATGTCAAAAAGCCTTTCAATGACGATTTTTATAAAAAAAAATTCATTATGTGTGTTAATTATAATACAAAGCATAGTGACTCTTTCACTTGAAAAAATACAAAAGAGAAAGAATATGAAACAGTAGTTTTCAAAATATTTACTAGCATTTGGTAAACAAACACTTCCAGAGCTTGTTATTACTTTTTTTCTTTTTGTACACATTATTCCATCAAGAAATATGTCTTTCTTGTAGTCCAACTTCCATGGCCTTTCTAGCTTTATTCTACTTACTCCCCTCGGAGGTGCATAATTCTCACAATGGTTTCAGTTTAGGTAGCAAAGCTCTTCCTTCTGCCTCAGTATTGTGCACATAGCTGCTTCATTTCCTAAAGTCTGAATCATATCAGCAGAATTTTAGAGCAACTCAACATAATTACCTAACATTGTTCTGCAGTGTTTTTCATTCAGCTTTACACCACTCAGAACTACTAAATTTAACAATCAATTCAGATAAAATAACTGTTGCTTTTCTAATACTTAATTTTTAACTGGATATGGAATTGAGATTCCACGGAATGACTCAGGTAGTGAGGCAATGATGACTGTTTTTGAAGCATTCTGATTAAACTGGATATGTCTTTATGTGTTTCTTGAGCCTCAACACTTTGTCACATACATTAAGCCACCAGTTCAGAGTGGAATGGTCTATGTCAAAGGATCTTAGCGAAATTGGTTCCACACTTAATTGGTTTACAGGGTGGAACAAATAGATACTGTCTGTTAATCACTTCCTGTGATATTCCACTATTAGAAATGATCTTAAAAATGTTAAAATAACTAGTAGACCAGCTAGAAAACTTTTATTAGATATATTCATTATTTATATTTCAAATGTTGTCCCGTTTTCTGATACCCCCTCTGAAAATCCAATAAGCCATCTTCTCTCCCCTGTTTCCCCAATAAACCCTTTCCCTCATTCCTGTCCTGGTATTCCCTTACACCACCACATCGAGCCTTTCCAGGACCAAGGGCTTCTCCACCCTTTGATGTCCAAAAAGGCCATGCTCTTCTGCCTATGCATCTGGAGCCACGGATAACTCCATGTGTATTTTTTGGTTAATTGTATTATCCCTGGGAGCTCTGGGAGTCCTGGGTAGGTCATGTTGATGTTCCTCCTATGGCACTGCACATCCCTTCAGCTCCTTGTGTCCTTTCTCTAGCTCCTCCATTGGGGACCTTGTACTTAGTTCAATCTCTGGCTGAGAGTGTCCCCTCTGTATTTTTCATGCACTAGCAGAGCCTCCCAGGTGACAGCTATATCTGGCTCCAGTCAGCAAGCACTTGGGGGCATCAATATTGTCTGGGTTTTGTAACTGTATATGGGATGAATGCCTAGGTGGAGTAGTTTCTGGATGGTCTTCCCCTCAGACTCTGCTCCATAGTTTGTCTCTATATCTCTTTCTATCGGTATTGTTCCCCCTTCTAAGAAGGACCAGGGTATTCATACTTTGCTCTTCCTTCTCTTTGGGCATAATTTGATACGTGAAATGTATCTCAGATATTCCAAGATTCTGGGCTAATATCCATTTATCAGTGAGTGTGTACCATGTTTTCTTTTGAGTTTGGGTTACATTACTCAGGATGATATTTTACAGATCTACCCATTTGCCTAACAATTTTGAGAGTTCACTGTTTTTAATAGCTGAGTAGTATTCCATTTTGCAAATATTACACATTTTCTGTATTCATTCCTCCTTTGAGGGCCATCTGGGTTCTTTTTACCTTCTGGCTATTATAAACAGGGATACTATGAATATGGAACATGTGTCCTTATTACATGCTGGAGAGTCCTTTGGGTATATCCCCAGGAATGGTATAACAGGTCTTCTAGTAGTATTATACCCAGTTTTCAGAGGAACCACCAAACTGATTTCCAGAGTGGTTGTACCAACCAGCAGTGGAGGAGTGTTCCTCTTTCTCCACATCCTTGCCACCACCTGCTGTCTCCTGAGTTTTTGACCTTAGCCATTCTGACTGGTGTGAGGTGAAATCTCAGGTTGTTTTGATTTGCATTTCCCTGTTGACTAAGGATATTGGACATTTATTTAGGTGCTTCTCATCGCTTCGATATTACTCAGGTGAAAATTCTTTTTTTTGGCTCTGTACCCCATTTTTAAAAAAGTCATTTGCTTCTCTGGAGTCTAACTTTTTGAATTCTATGTATATCTTGGATACTAGCCCTCTGTCAGATGTAGGATTGGTAAAGATCATTTCCCAATTTGTTGGTTGCAGTTTTGTCCTATCTTTTTTCCACTGGATGGTTTTAACTCCTTTGTCAAAGATCAAGTGACCTTAAGTGTGTGGCTTCATTTCTGGGTCTTCAATTCTATTCCATTGATCTACCTGCCTGTCACTGTACCAAAAAAATGCAGTTTTTTTCACACTATTGCTCTGTAGTACTGTTTGAGGTTGGGGATACTGAATCCCACAGAAGTTCTTTTACTGCTGAGAATAGTTTTAGCTATTCTGGGTTTTTTGTTATTCTATATGAATTTGAGAAATGCTCTTTCTAACTCTATGAAGTATTGAGTTGGAATTTTGATGGGGATTGCATTGAATCTGTAGATTTCTTTTTGCAAGATGGCCATTTTTAATATATTAATCCTGCTAGTCCACATGCATGAGATCTTTCCATCTTCTGAGGTCTTCTTTACTTTCTTTCTTCAAAGACTTGAAGTTCTTGTAATATAGATCTTTCACTTTTTGGTTAGAGTCATACCAAGATATTTTATATTGTTTGTGACTATTGTAAAGGTTGTTGTTTCCCTAATTTCTTTCTTAGCCTGTTTATCCTTTGAGTATAGGAAGGCTACTGATTTATTTGAGTTAATTTTATATCTGGCCACTTTGCTGAAGTTGTTTTACACCTGCAAAAGTTCTCTGGTGGAGGTTTTTGGGTCACTTAAATATACTATCATATCATCTGCAAATCTTCTTGAGAATTTTGACATTGGCAAAAATTAAGGATATGGTTGCATTTAATATTGCAATTAACAATTTACTCTCCAATTAAGATTTTTCCTTTAGTTTCATAATGCCAGAAACACTATAACATTATTATAACAAAAATCTTCAGATGAAAGTTTCTTTATTGTGATTTTGTTTGCATACACATTATATGTTTTGTATATATTAATTTATCACTCACTTTTATTGTATTTAAAAAGGAACAAAAGAATGAAATGCAAATATATCAACATAAGTATCTCTTATTTTATGTAAACTATTTTATTTTACTTTTTCAAGAAGAGAGTACTTCACTTAATTTTCTGAAATATTTATTTCCTAAATATTCTGCTATTTTAGTGTAATTTAAAATAATACTCTTAATTTGTTGGAAATATCAATGACTAATTATATAACATTAATTCTCAAAGTTATGATTCTATTGTTCAAATTAACCATTAGAAACTCTGTTTATTTACAAAATAAATACTGTATTAAATCTCATCCATACTGCTATTTAACATAACTTTCTGGGACTCTGTCTCCTAAAGTGAGTCTTATCTCCCTGCTGAAAAGAGATTATCACCCCTTAGTGATTTTGTAACTAGAATTGGGACAACGTGGATTGGATACATACAGGAGTAAAGTCTCCCTTTGGAGTCAACAAACATATAGATATATTTTTAAAAAAATGGGACTGGAAAGATGGCTCAGCAGTTAAGAGCAACTGCTCTTCCAGAGGTCCTGAGTTCAATTCCCAGCAACCACATGGTGGTTCAGAACCATCTGTAATGAGGCCTGATGCTTTCTTCTGGTGTTTCTGAAGATAGCTAGTATACTTAGGCATAACAATAAATATATCTTTTAAAAAATTAAAATTAATTAAAATAAAAAACCCAATGTGAAAAAAAATCTCATCCATTTGATTTTTATATCAAAATATCAGAATTCCAGTGTTGCTCTTAAATCTATTTTTCACTAAATGTATCATAATAATAGTGGACCTATGCTTACCAATTTTGTCTATACTACATTATTTAGAATTTGGTTGCCATATCATTATTTCCTTCAGTTTAGCTACAAATTCTGAAATAACTTAATATAATAGAGATTAAGAACATTTTGGAGGGGAATATAAGGACAGAGGAAAAGGAGGGAGGTGATTGGAGAATGGATGGAGAAAAGAAGGTTTATGGGACATATGGGAAGGGGGAATCCGGGAAAGGGGAAATCATTTGGAATGTAAACAAAGAATATAGAAAATAAAAATATTAAAAAAAATAAAAAATAAAAAAAGAACATTGTTAATGATTGAAAACTAAAATCCTTTTTCACTTACATAAACCCAAATCTCCTTAATTCTTCTTACACACCATTTGAGCTTGGTGCTCTAAATTGCACATTTATTAAACAACCAAAGAGACTGAATAAATCAGTTGCTTATAGATATCAAACACATCCAACACATAACGCTTGTAGGCTTGATGAAATCATTTAATTTTAGTAGTGATTGTAATCATCTTTTAAACATTTCCATATACTGTCATATACTATTTCATAGTGTATTAATTAAGTTTCATTTTGTTCTAAGGGGAAGTTGATCTGTTTCTCTAATGAAGATTGCTATTGTTTTAAAGGACAGGTTCTACAGGTCTATCTTCAGCTTGCTCAAAAGTTACTGTCTTCTTGAAAAATGTCAGGAGAGTAGATTTACATGTTCTTATCACACAGAAAATAACTATGTGATAGTATTGAAGTGTTTATAAGTTTGATTGAATGATTCTATAACATATATATATATATATATATATATATATATATATATATATATTTAAAGAAATGTAACATAAGTAAAAATATAGAATACAGAAAATAGGAAAAATCAAATTGGTCAAATACCTTTACCATAATAAACAATTTAAGTTCTATTCAATATGCATGGCAATTGTAAAAACAGTACAAGTAGATTCAAACTGAAGTATCATCATAGTTTACTCACCTAAACACCAATACAATAATATTCTACCCTGCTCTTGATAAATATCATGAAATAATTGTTCTTGGATTCCGATCTTCAAGTCTAAATATTTCTCATAAAGATATAATAAATCAATTTTTAGGAAATGACCCTTGTGTAGAAGTTAAAAGTGCTTATATTATAATCACCAACAGGGAAAATTAAATTGATTTTTAAAAAGAATTTATCGGATGTCAAAAGTATATATGTATTTACCATATGGAGGATAAATCTGGACTGTATAAAAAGGTTAAAGAATTAAAAAAATGGTTCAATAACCACAAATTTTTTGTAAGAAAAACAGTAAAATAACAATGACTTTTAATCCCTTGTCATGTAATCTCTTTAATAAACCAAGCCAGGGTATACTTTATATAATTATTTTGATATTACTCTGATTTTGAATAACCCATAATGTGAAGGGTAAAATTTGTATAACCAGAGTTGCCTTTCCTACCATTGAGGTCAATTTTCTTGCCACTGTGAGAGTTGCTTATCTTGCCTACTAGATAAGCATGAGGAAAACATTCAAAACAGTTGCAAGCACCATTAGGGTTGCTGTAAATACCACCCCACTCATCTCTACTACTGGATAGGACCATGTACTGAAGTGTTTGACTTACTAATAGCTCATAAATATTAAAGGCTGTGTAAATAAATGCATTTAAAAGACCTCAGAAATAGGATTGGTGAAATTTAAAACTATATCTTCTCTAATATGCATGATGTTGACACACATAAAATAAAGAATGTTGATGTAATAGGGCACAGTAGAATGGTGTACACAAATGTGTTATATTTTATTTTATATTTTCCAATTTTTAGTAGTATAAATTTTCATGAGGTTGGGAACCAAAATATAAAAATGTTTTTTTCTTTAATTTTTAAACTACTGTGCTGTGAGGGAAGTTCAGGTTTTCTTTTAGGTTTAATTTCTTTATTTAAAAAATTAGTTTTCTACAGATGCACCTATATAGAACTTTCATCTTTTCTTTTCTTCCATTTTTCCATTTTAATCAGAATTTCAAGATAGCATTTCTCTGTACAGCCCTGGCTGTCTTGGAACTCAGTCTATAGACCAGGCTAGCTTTGGGATCAGAAATCTGCCTGCTTCTGCCTCCCAAGTTCCAGGATAAAAGGTGTATGCCACTACTGCCTAGTGAGCTTTCATATTTTAATCACAACCCCACTGCAAGTGATTTTGTTGAAGCTGGTGTTCAAACTGATATGTCTCTAAATCTATACTAAACTTATCTTCAAATAAAAAATAAAATAGCAAAATAGATTTAAATGATTAATACACAAGTAAAAGCTTATAGATATGATAATAAAGTACAATTATGCCATCTTTTCAATCAGTTACCAATTTCTTTTTAATTTTAATTTGAAAATCTGTATTCTTTAAAATGTGTTTTGCTAATTAATTAGAGTTGTTTGTCAAGTGTAAAAACAATAAAACTTCTACATAAGATATTTCACCCATTTCCAGATTAAACGTGTTCAAAGTGCTTCAATTGATTTGAATTCAAGGTTTTCTTCTTTTATTTGATGACAAATATTTGTTGTTTTAAATTTTTTAAATTTTTTAAAGCCTTGTCTACAGAGTAAGTTCCAGGACAGCCAGGGCTACACAGAGAAACCTTGTCTCGAAAAAAACAAAAACAAAAAAATTTGAGGAAAGATGTATGCGTGTTTCTATGTGTTCCTGTGAGTAAGTCATATTTAAGGAAAACATTAGAACAGTGATTTATAGCTTAGTGCACACCTTATGTCTTCATGTGGTCAATTTATCAGAAACATTCAAAATATTTAAAATATTTTAAATGAAAAGAATTAATTATTAATCAATTAATTATTAATAATTGTTAAAAAGCTAATATAAAATATCAACAAAGCCTTATTTTTCTGGACATACCTGAGCTGGATGAAATAGCCTTATATTTTATGGAAGGTAAAAATTTATTTATACACCACAAAGTTTCTTCATGAGATTCACATCCTTGCTTTCAGTAGGCAAGGGAATAGCTGGCCACATCAGTGTTTAACATCTAGAGTAGGCTCCCTATATAGCAGTAGCAACATCAGCCACTAGTGAATCAAACGCTATAAGGCCTACTGCATTCCCCTTTCTTGGAATGATTAAATCCATAACGATTAGGTTAGTTACATGATCTAGATTTATTCCAGCTCATTCCTTCATGATGGATTTCTATTTTATTTTTTGTTTTCTATATTTTAAAATGTTGTTGAAAATTTTTGATTTATTCTATATATTTTTTATTTACATTTCAAATGATTTCCCCTTATTTTAAAGCATTAAGCCAAATATTCTGAGAAAATGTCGCTAAATAGAAGATGCAACTTTTTGCTCACTACTCACAATAATTCAGAATTTATAGAAAAAACATCTATTCTAACAAAAAAAATGAGAACAATCAACTGTGCCCCTGGGTTGCTTAAGGCACATGCCATTTAGAGTGACTTGAAAGGACTAATGACCTTTTGGGAACCAGATATTAATCATCCAATCTGAATGAAATTGGCCTCATTGAAAAGCCCTATATTTGTCCATTATTGGAAAGTAACCTTCTTGTGAGAGCCCCAGATCTCCAGTGACTTGGCCTCTTCAGGCTGTGAAGAGGGAAAGTGCAGAATGGTAATAGGTAAAATACTAACTTTGTTGTTTATAAAATACGTTGAAGTATAAAAATCACTTTTTCTTTTTTTATTTATTTATTTGATATATTTTTATTTACATTTCAAATATTCCCCCTTTTCTGGCCCCCACTCCCCAAAACCCCCATAAGACCCCTTCCTTCCCCCTGTTCTCCCACTCACTCCTTCCCACTTCCCTGTTCTGGTTTTGCCTTATACTGCTACACTGAGTCTTTCCAGAACAAGGGGCCACTCCTCCATTCTTATTGTACCTCATTTGATGTGTGGATTGTTTTGGGTATTCCAGTTTTCTAGGTTAATATCAACTTATTAGTGAGTGCATACCATGATTTATCTTTTGAGACTGGGTTACCACACTTAGTATGATGTTCTCCAGCTCCATCCATTTGCCTAAGAATTTCATGAATTCGTTGTTTTTAATGGCTGAATAGTACTCCATTGTGTATATATACCACATTTTTTGCATCCATTCTTCTGTTGAGGGATACCTGGGTTCTTTCCAGCTTCTGGCTATTATAAATAGGGCTGCTATGAACATAGAGGAGCATGTATCCTTATTACATGCTGAGGAATACACTAGATATATGCCTAGGAGTGGTATAGCAGGATCTTCTGGAAGTGATGTGTCCAATTTTCTGAGGAACAGCTAGACTGATTTCCAGAGTGGTTGCACCAATTTGCAACCCCACCAGCAGTGGAGGAATGTTCCTCTTTCTTCACATCCTCGCCAACACCACCTGCTTTCTCCTGAATTTTTAATCTTAGCCATTCTGACTGGTGTAAGGTGAAATCTCAGGGTTTTTTTTTTTTTATTTTATATTTTATTTTATTTTTTTGCATTTCCCTAATGATTAATGAAGTTGAGCATTTTTTAAAGATGCTTCTCAGTCATCTGAAGTTCTTCAGGTGAAAATTCTTTGTTTAACTCTGTACCCCATTTTTAATAGGGTTATTTGGTTTTCTGGGGTCTAACTTCTTGAGTTCCTTGTATATATTGGATATTAGCCCTCTATCTGATGTAGGGTTGGTGAAGATTTGTTGGTTGCCGATTTGTGCTTTTGATGGTGTCCTTTGCCTTACAGAAACTTTGTAATTTTATGAGGTCCCATTTGTCAGTTCTTGATCTTAGGGCATATGCTATTGGTTCAGAAACTTTCCCCCTGTACCGATGTCCTCAAGGGTCTGGCCCAGTTTCTTTTCTATTCGCTTCAGAGTGTCTGGCTTTTTGTGGAGGTCCTTGATTCATTTGGAGTTGAGCTTAGTACAAGGAGACAAGGATGGATCAATTCCCATTCTTCTGCATGCTGACCTCCAGTTGAAGCAGCACCATTTGTTGAAAAGACTGTTTTTTCCATTGGATGTTTTCAGACCCTTGGTCGAGGATCAAGTGGCCATAGGTGTGTAGGTTCATTTCTGGATCTTTAATCCTGTTCCATTGATCCTCCTGCCTGTCACTGTACCAATATCATGCAGTTTTTTAACACTATTGCTCTGTAGTATTGCTTGAGATCAGGGATACTGATTCCCTAAGAATTTCTATTGTTGTTGTGAATAGTTTTAACTATCCTGGGGTTTTTGTTATTCAAGATGAATTTGAGAATTTCTCTTTCTAACTCTATGAAGAATTGAGTTGAGATTTTAATGGGTATTGGGTTGAATCTGTATATTGCTTTTGTCATTTACCAAACACATACACTACTGTGGATGCCAAAAATGCATAAAAAATAATCCTTTTCATTTAATTGTCTTTAACTTTTTAATAGAAATTATAGCAGAACTTATAAAATAAAGGGTTTTGCACTCCCATTTTAATTGTAACATTTTAAAGAACATGTGTATTCCTTCTCAGTATTATTTTCATATTTTTCTCTACTTTTATTAGGTATTTTCTTTATTTACATTTCAAGTGTTCTGAAAACCCCACATCCCATCCCCCCTCTCCCTGCTCGCCAGCATACCCACTCCTGCTTCCCTGTACTGACATTTCACTACTGGGGCATCGAGCTTTCACAGAACCAAGGATCTCTCCTCTCATTGATGTCCAATAAGGCCATCTTCTGCTATATGTGGATGGAGCCATTGGTCTCCCTATGTGTCCTATTTGGTTGGTGGTTTAGTCCCTGGGAACTCTGGATGGGTCTTTTTGGTTCATATTGTTTTTTCTCATATGGGGCTGCAAACCGATTTAGCTCCTTCAGTCCATTCTCTAGCTACTCCATTGGGGACCCTGTGCTCAGTCCAAAAGTTGGCTGAGAGCATCCACTTCTGTCTTTGTCAGGCACTAGCAGAACCTCTAAGGAGTCAGCTATATCAGGCTTCTGTCAACAAATAGGTTTTGGCATCCACAGTAGTGTATGTGTTTGGTAAATGTATATGGAATGAATCCCCAGGTTGGGATGGCCTTTCCTTTACTTTCTGCTCCATACTTTGTCTCTGTATTTCCTCCTATGGGTATTTTGTTTCCCTACTAAGAAGGAGAAAATATCCACACTTTGGTCTTCCTTATTCTTGAGCTTCTTATAGTCTGTGAATTTTATCTTGGGTATTCTGAGCTTCTGGGTTAATATCCACTTATCATTGGGTGCATACCATGTGTTCTTATGTGACTGGGTTATCTTACTCCACTTGATATTTTCTAGTTCTATCCCTTTGCCTAAGAATTTCATGAAGTCATTGTTTTTAATAGCTGAGTAAATTACTCCATTGAGTAAATGTACCATATTTTCTATATCCCTTTCTCTGTTGAAGAGCATCTGGGTTCTTTCCAGGTTCTGACTATTATCAACAAGGCCACTGTTAACATGTTGGAGCATCTTCTGGATAAATACCCTGGAGTGGTATATCTGGTATATCTGGGTCCTCACCTTCTATGTTCAGTTTTCTGAGAAACCAGCAAACTGATTTCCAGAGTGGTTGTACCAGCTTGCAATCCCACTAGCAATGGAGGAGTGTTTCACTTTCTCCAAATCCTTGCCAGCAATTACTGTCACCTGAGTTTTTCTTAGCCATCTGTCTGGTGTGAAGTATAATCTCAGGGTTGTTTTGATTTGCATTTTCTTAAGGATGGTGAACAGCAGAAATGGAAGAATTCTAAAGAAAATTCCCTAAAGTTTTAAACACACAAAAAATAAAACACCGTGATTAGTAGTTTAAATGATAATTTACATGGCCTTTCCTTCTACAAAGCTGTCTATTGTTTCAGGTGAAAGCATAATTGCTGAACTGTTGATCAACAAACTGTTCCTGGAAAAAAAAATCTGAGTTATTTCATTAAAGAGATAAAGGTTTTCTAGTTCCATCACTTTGCCTGTAAAGTCCATGATGTCATTGTCTCAATAACTGAGTAGCATTTTATTGGGTAAATAAACCACATTTTCTTCATCCATTCTTTGATTAAGGGACATAACCTGGATTATTTTCAGATTTGGGGCTATTAATAATAATGCTGCTATGAATAGAGTAAAGCAAGTTTACTTGTGGTATGGTTGAACATCTTTGGGGCATAATCCCAGGAAATGTATAATTGGCTCTTCAAGTTCAACTCTACTCGATTTTCTGGGAAACTGTGAACTTGATTTTCAGAGTGGTTTTACAAGTTTGCACTTCCACCAGCAATGAAAAAGTATTCCTCTTGTTCCACATTCTTGCCAGCATGTGGTGTCACTTGAATATTTTATCTTAGCCAGTCTGATAAATGTAAGTTACAATATCAGAATCATTTTAATTGACAGTACACTGATCACTAAGGAGGTTGAGCATTTCTTTAATTGCTACTTGTCTATTACAGATTACTTTGTTTCAGATTTCTTTTAGTTCTCTATTTTTAAATAGGGTAATTTGGTCTGTTCATGTCTAACTTCTTGAGTTCTCTATACATTTTGTATATGAGTCGTTTGTTGGATGCGAGTTGTTGAAGATCTTTTCACAATCTGTAATGCTAACATTTTGACTTATTGACAGTGTCCTTTGCCTTGAAGCTTTTCAGTTTCATGAGCTACCATTTATCATTTGTTTATCCTAAGGCCTGATATATTGATGTTCATGAAGTTGTCTCCTGTAGTTGAGTTCAAGGCTATTCCTCACTTTCTCATCTATTAGACTCACTCTATCACTTTTATGTTGATATCTTTGATCTATTTAGACATCAGTTTTGTGCAGGAAGATAAATATGGATCTATTTTTATTTTTCTACATGCACACATACAGATAGACAAGACAAGTATCAGTTGTTGAGGATACTCTCTTTTTTCCTGTTTGGTTATGACTTATTTGTCATAAATCAAGTCTTTCTGTAAGTATGTGGGTTTATTTCTGTTTTCTCATTTTGAGTTTATTGATAGTTCTGTTTCTACAGCAATACCATGCAGATTTTATTACTATTGCCCTGCATTGCCTGAGATCATGCATGATACCTCTAGAAATTCTTTCATTGTTCAGGATTGTTTTTAGCTATCCTAGGTTTTATTTTGTTTTACCAAATAAAGTTGAGAATTGTTCTCTCGAGATCTATAAAGAAATTGGTTTGGGATTATGATGGAAACTGCATTTATCTGTAGATTGCTCTTTGTAAGATGGCCATTTTTAGTTTGCTAATCTTACCAATACATGAGATAAGAGATATTTGGCTATCTTATTCTTTTTTCCTCTCTGGGACTTGGAGTTCTTACTGAACTGATCTTTCACTTCCATGGCTAGAGTTATAGAAGCTATTTTATGTTATTGGTGGCTGTTGTGAAGGGTGTTGTTCCATGATTACTTGCTTACCCTGTTTATCATTTGTATAAAGGAGGGCTACTCAAATATTTTAGTTAATATTATATCCAGCCACATTTTAAAGGCATTTAACAGCTTTAGGAGATCTGTGGTAGATGTTTTGGGGTCACATATGTATACTATCATATCTGCTAACAGCAATATGATGACTTATTTTCCAATAGTGATTCCTTTGATCACCTTTATTTGTCTTGTTGCTCAGGTTAGGACATCAAGTACAGAATTGAACAGATAGGGAGAGAGTGGACAGCCTTGTCTTCTCCCTGATTTTAGTAGGATTGCTTCAAGTTTCTTTCCATTTAATTTGTGGTTGGCTATTTACTTGCTCTATAATGTGTTTGATTATGTTGAGTATGTTCCTGGTATCCCTGACCTCTCTAATACATGATGGGTTTTAGATGTAGTAAAAGTCATTTTAAGTATTTTGTATGATGATCATGTGGTTTTGGTTTGTTTGTTTTTTCTTTCAGTTTGTTTATATGGTAGATTGTGTTGAAGGATGTTTATACATGGACCATGCTTGCATTCCTGAAATGAATCCTTCTTCATCATGGTAGATGATGTTTTTGATGTGTTCGTGGATTCTTTTGGGTATTTTTAAAATATTTTTGCATCAATATTCATAAAAGAAATTTATCTGCAATTCTTTTCCTTTGCAGGGTTTTTTATTGTTTAATGGTGACTTCAGACTCAATGACAGAGTTTGGCAATGTTTCTTCTAATTTTAGTTTGTGGCATTGTTTGTGGAGTATTGGGATTATCGGTTTTGGCTCTTCTTATAATATATGGCAATATTCTAAGCTAAAAATACCTGGGTCTGGGTTGTTGGTTTGCTTTTTATTTTTATTTTTAAGAGATATTTAATTAGTTTCAGTGTGTCTGGTTTTATGTACAGGTCCTTGATCCACTTGGAGTTGAGCTTAATACAAGGAGATAAGAATGGATCAATTCACATTCTTCTGCAAGCTGACCTCCAGTTGAGCCAACACCATTTTATGAAAAGGCTATCTTTTTTCCACTGGATGGTTTCAGTTCCTTTGTCAAAGATCAAGTGAACATCGGTATGTGGGTTCATTTCTGGGTCTTCAATCCTATTCCATTGATCTACCTGCCTGTCACTGTACTGTCTCCTCCCCCACAACTGAACTGGCTGGCAGCTCCCGACTCTTCCGATGGCTACCTCCGGCCTTTGTTCCTGTGAACAATAAGGCTCCTCACCTCGACTACCGACTACCGACACCTCCTCAAGGCGGTTTTCACCTGACTCGCAAGTCTGAAGGCAGGCGACCCGCTGAGACCTGGAGCCAAGAAAATTCACAGGCCTGCCTTTGAAGTGACCGACTTCTGGGAGGGGTGGTCGATTCCCCAAATACTATATAACTTGCCTTAAAAATATTAAAGTCAGTCTTGACCGGAATTACTGCCTTGACTCAAATCTTTTTCGCCTTAACCTCAAAATTCTCTTTCAGGCCACCCAGTTCACATGTAGCCGCTGGCAGACTACACTGTACCAATACCATGCAGTTTTTAACACTATTGCTCTGAAGTACTGCTTGAAACCTGAGATACTGATTCCCCTGGAAGTTATTTTACTGTTGAGACACACTGAAACTTATAGAAAAGAAACTGGGGAAGACCCTTGAGGACATGGCCACAGGAGAAAAGTTCCTGAATAGAATAGCAATAACTTATGCTCTAAGATCAAGAATGGACAAATGGGACCTCATAAAATTACAAGGTTTCTGTAAGGCAAAGGACACTGTCAAGCAGACAAAACAGCAACCAAAAAATTGGGAAAGGATATTCACGAACCCTACATCCGATAGAGGGCTAAGAGCCAATATATACAAAGAACTTAAGAAGTTAGACGCCAGAGAGTCAAATAACCCTATTAAAAATGGGGTACAGAGCTAAACAAAGAAATTTCACATGAAGAACTTCGAATGGCTAAGAAGCACCTTAAAAATGTTCAGTGTCATTAGTCATTAGGGAAATGCAAATCAAAACAACCCTGAGATTTCACCTTACACCAGTTAGAATGGCTAAGATTAAAAACTCAGGGACAGCAGGTGTTGGTGAGGATGTGGAGAAAGAGGAACACTCCTCCACTGCTGGTGGGGTTGCAAATTGGTACAACCACTCTGGAAATCAGTGTGACTATTCCTCAGAAAACTGAGCATAACACTTTCAGAGGACCCTGCAATACCACTCCTGGGTATATACCCAGAGGATTCCCCAGCATGCAATAAGGACACATGCTCCATTATTTTCATATCGGCCCTATTTATAATAGCCAGAAGCTGGAAAGAACCAAGATATCCCTCAGTGGAGGAATGGATACAGAAAATGTGGTATATTTACACAATGGAATACTACTCAGCGATTAGAAACAATGAATTCATGAAATTCTAGGGCAAATGGTTAGATATGGAAAATATCATCCTAAGTGAAGTAACCCAATCACAAAAGAACATACATGGAATACAGTCACTGGTAAGTGGATATTACCTCAGAAACTTTGAATACCCAAAACACAATTCACATATCAAATGACTCCCAAGAAGGAGGAAAGAGAGGTCCCTGATCCTGAAAAGGCTTGTTCCAGCATTGTAGTGGAGTACCAGGACAGATGTAGGAGGGGGTTGATAGGAGAGTGGGCAGAGGGAAGAGGGCTTAGGGAACTTATGCGGAGGGGAGAACCAGGAAAGGGAAAATCATTTGGAATGTAAACAAAGAATATAAAAAATAATAATAAAAAAATAAATAAAAAGAGTGAGATTTAATGAGTGCATCTATATCTTTAGGAATAATAGAACTCTTTAGTTTGTTTACCTAATCTTGACTGAACTTTTGTAATTGGGATCTATCAAGAAAATCATCCATTTAATTTAGATTTTCCAATTTTGCGGAACACCTGCTTTTGAAGTGAGACATAAATTATTCTTTGGATATCCTCTGTTCTTGTTGTTATTTCTCCGTTCTCATTTCTTATTCATGTTAATTTGGACACTGTCTCTCTGTCTTTTAGTTAAGTTGGATAACGGTTTGTCTACCCTACCCCTTTTCTCAAATAACCATCACCTGGTTTCATTGATTCTTTTGTTTTCTTTGTTTCTAATTTGTTAACTTCAGCGCTGAGTTTGATTATTTCCAGCTGTCTGTTTCTCTTGGGTATTTTCTTTTTGTCTTTTTGTTTAAGTGCTTTAAAGTGTGCTGTTCAGTTGCTAGTATGAGATCTATCCAGTATCAATAGGGACACATGGCAGACCTGCCATCTTCCTTCAACTATCTTAGATACTCAGACTATATTTGTATCTGTAAGTCTATATTCACACACAGGAGCCTAACATAACTGCCCTCTGAGAGTCTACACCTTGTAACTCACCAAAACAGATGCAGAGACCCATAGTCAGACAATATACATAGCTCAGAAAGTCTAGTGAAAGAGTTAGGGGAAGGATTGTGGACACTGGAGGAAATTGAAACCCCACAGGAAGACAAAGACAAACAGATTACATGGATCCTAGAGGACTTGCAGAGACTGAACCACTAAGGAAAGAGTATACAAAGATTTGTGGCAGTTCCACAAATGCTGCTAAAGTCCAGCTTGGTTTTCATGAGAATCCCAAACAATGGCAGCAGCAGTTGACCCTGACTCTGGTGCTAGCATGTGGATCATATTCTCCTAACTGGGCTTCCTTGTCTGGATTCAATGGGAGATGATGCATCTAGTTCTGCAGTGATTTGGGTGCATGTATGTGAGCGGGAGCCTGGGAGGAGGAGGCTGTGTTAAAGATATAAAGTAAATAAATAAACTAATTAATGGAAAAAACAGAAAATATTAATGTCAACTTGTGGTAAGCAGGATTTAGTGACTTGTGTATTGGCCCTAAACTTTTGAGCCTTTAGAAGGGAATATCACGATAAGCATTGCTAGACTGAAGAAGGCTGGAATCTTAAGGTAGCCTTGAGATAAGAAGTGAAATGAGGGTTAGTCTTCAAATTCCCACTCAAGATCATGGTTACAATAAAATACCTTCTTCAATTGAGACTCAATTTCTAAAGTTTTCATGAAATTCTAACTACCAAAACTTCCACTTAATGCCATGCAGAATATGCCAAATATATGTGCGTATTTATATACATCAACACACACACACACACACACACACACACATACACTACAACATTTAGGAAGCAATCCAACACATAGTACATTTTTAAATCCATTGAATAATGCAAACTATATACCATACACATTCTAGCATTTTTCCTATACTTAATAAAGATATTATTGGGTCTATAATTCAATGTAGTTACAAGAATACTTTCTTAAATGCATGAATACAGAAAGTCTTATCACAAACCCATATAAACTGGACTTGGAACCAGTTACTCTATTTCCTAAAATAACTAGCCCAGCAGACCATATTCCTGAAAACACTGTACATTTGACGCAGAGAGCACAAATATACAAAACAACAACTAAATCAGAAATATCCCTCTTGCTCTCTTGCTTTCTGAAAGGTGCCATTGTAAGGTGCTGAGCATACTGATAGAGGAGTACTATGATCTGAGATCACAGCTCAGTTTGGTCATCTATGGTTTCCTATTCAACACCTTGCTGAGATATGTTCATTTGGGGAATACTGGTACAAATATCCAGTGTTACTCACCATTTCCTTACAATATTTATGGCATACTCCACAAGAAATATTTTTTATTTCACTATCGAATGGAGCGAAATCTTATTTATAACTAGTCACACATAGTCCTTATTGCATTCTACAGTGTAAATGCTCTGTTAAATGCCCTTGTAGTTAACTCCTTTGTAAGCAATCATCTTTTTAAGTATGTAGTAGTAAATTTGAAGCATCTTTTTGTTATCTTATTTATTAACATTTCAAATGTTATCCCCCTTCCCAGTTTCGCTTCCAAAAGCACCCTATCCCTTCCCTTCTTGCCTGCCTCTGTGAAGGTGCTTCCCCCACCTGCCTATGCACTCCTGCCTCAGCAGCATAACATTCCCCTATCCTGGGTCATCAAGCCTCCACAGGACCAAGGGGCTCCATTCCCAGTGATGCTAGAAAAGGCAATCCTCCGCTACATATCCAGCTGGAGCCTAGAGTAACCCCTCTATACTCTTTGGTGGGTGGTTGAGTCTCTAGGAGATTTGGGAGCTCTGGTTGGCTGATCATTTTTCTTCCTGTGAGGTTTCAAACTCTTTCAGATCCTTCAGTCCTTCCCCTGACTCTTCCTTTGGGTACTCTATGCTTTGGCCAATGTTTGGCTGTCCATATCCATATGAATATTGGTCTGGCTCTGGTAGAGTCTCTCAGGAGACAGCTATATCTGGCTCCTGTCAGTAAGCACTTCTTGGCATCAACCATAGTGTCTGTGTTTGGTGTCAACAGATGGGATGTACCACTAGGAGGGGCCGTCTCTGGATGGCCTTTTGTTTCTGGTGCACTCTTTTTCTCTGCATTTCTTTTTGACAGGAAGGAATTCTGGATTAATATTTTTGAAGTGGGTGGGTGGCACCATCCCCCAACTGGGGGCCATGCCTATCAACTGGATATGGTCTCTACAGGTTCTATCTCTTCTTTGTTGAATCTTTTGCCTAAAGTCCTCCCTGTTGAGTCCTGCGAACTTCTTAGGTCTCTGGTGCCTGGGACTTTCTAGTAGCTATTCCCCAGTTTCTCCTTCCCCACTGCTACATGCCTACTTTCAAAATCCTGACCCTCTATATTTCTCCCCCATCTCCAAAAGGAGAATCAGTTCAGAGATCATGTTTTTATAGTAGGTGATTGTCAAAATAGTAACTCTAACTGGTCAAAGATCTGGAACTATATGGATAGTTAATTTGTAACTACAACATCAATATTGTTCCCATTTTAGGCCATTGGATCATTATAGAAATGAGGGTAGAAAGATTATAGAAGGAGAAAGATACAGGGATTGGTCATAGGGTGCTATCTTCTAAATAGGATATATTTGGTACAATTATAAATACAGTGCAAATATGAGTACTCTTCTGGAGCCAAGAAAAGAAGAGGTGGGTAGATATAGAGGGTAAGAAGAATAATACACAATAAGTAAAAGGGTCCACAGCAGGAATGCAGGGGTATGAGAGAGAGTAATAGAGAGTAGAAGATGAATATCTTTAGAGTGCATTCCATACAAACAAGATATGATCAAAATTATTTAATATAAATAAGATCTTTTGGACACATCAGGAATTGTGTGAATATTAAATGTCTATATACATCACTTTCATGTATTGGCAAAATATATTCTCAAAGCAGTAATCAGAGGTTAGTGGGTCCATTATATTGGTATATACAGATGAAAGGTCTTGGGAAATTTCTTTTATTTTCATTTTTAAGAACTGAATAATTTCTGTTTCAAACATACTCACCCTGTTTCCCCAATTCCCCCTTATCTCTTATTCATTAAGCTCTCCCTAGCAATTATTATTTGAATTTTTCTTTTCTTACCAAATCCAGGTAGTGTTGCCTGACTGTTCTTGTAGGAAAGGGAGCAGATCCTGCCCTGGACTGTGTGTGTGCTTGACTTAGAATGGGTAGAAAGATTGAAAGAATCAGAAGGTAATATAAAAACAGTGTTTTCCACTTACAATTAGGCAGCTAAATATTTGAACTGACAGGTAATGAGAAAATTTAAGAACTGTTGGGTCTTAGATACCGGGTCTACGTGTCTCTTATTTCTAGATTTTTAAGTGGTGTATTAATGATCAAATTTCTCCTGTTTTTGGACATTTTCTTCTGTAAATCATTCTCAGTGAGGTGAGGCTCAGCTAGGTACTTTACACTCTCAAACATATAATCCTACTTATTCTACCTAGAGACTTTTGACATTCCATTATGTCTCCTCTTTCGTTTGATAAGCATATTAAACATCTACTGTTCCCTTCTGCTTTAGCTTTGTCTTTCCTGGGAGGCAAGGTATTTTGCCTACTGTTTTCTTTTTAATCAAAAAAAATACTTTTCATAAAATGATATATCAGTGGTTGATTTTAAGTATTCTGAACATAGTTGGTGTTAATTGAATTCAATTAAAATTAATAGACACAATTAGTAAATATAAAAAAATTCCAGTCTGAATAAATGAAGTAATGTGTAATATTTCAGGTTGGAGGAGAAAAAATTATGTAATCATAATGCTACGAATTTCATCATCTTTATTCAGTAAGCAATAATTCATCTATTTCTATTGGATATATGAATTTGCAAGGTAAATTCTTCTAAGTGTGACTTTTCTGATTGAAAATAATATTTTAAACTTTAAGTAGTTAATTTAATAGTACTACAGCTTAAGATACACATAATGTATCTATATAAAAACTACTTCATTCCCATTTTGAATTAGAAGTAATTGTGCTAAATTTCTTTCATAATTACATACTTTATGGTTTTTACTTCATCTGTTGATTGTTACTCATTCTTACCCATGAAAATATTTCATATCAACTTCAAACACAAAGAAATTTACCCAGGTTGAAAGATGTTCTGTTTGTAAATAAATTGCATGAATGCATTATAACCATCACAGTTAATTGTGATTTTAATATTAATTGTGATAACAATATTAAGATCTATTTATCTTTTAATATGTTCATTTATATATGAATTATATATTAATTAAATTTCATTAATTTAGAGGATTCCTGAGTACTCCAAATGTAATATATCACATACATGAGAAACTGAAGTAAGATTTCTGTAATTAAAAGCATGTCAGTTGTTTTTACTAAGTTGAGCTTTAAAATTTATTAAATATTTATGTTAAAATGACCTGGTTTTAGAATTGCATTCATGGAGATAGCTCTTGATAAATGCCAGTTTAAAGCATCAGTGTTCTTGAGAAAAAGAACAAAGGACTCTGTGAGCATGAAGAACTGAAAGCACTGTGAGATTGAATAATTATGCCAGCAAATGTCAAATCTAGTCAGACAGCTCTTCGTTTGAGCACAGAGTAAAGTCATTTAGTAGGTCCTAAAACCCAAGTGTACACATCCAGGTCACATTGAGTGATTGCAATGTCACCAAGAGAAAACAAGCCGAGATATGTTACAGTCGACTCTAGGGCAGGGAACCCCACAGGTCTTTGCGGACAATGTGGTTTCAACTGAAATTTTTATGAAAGCCGTAGGCAGGAAGAAAAATTCAATTTTTCTTGAGTAAAGTTGGAAATTGGTACTACTCATATGAATTTTCAGTCATCCTATTAGATCTAACCACATTTTTTTTTATCCTCTCAAAAGACTGAACCAGGCTTCCTGCAAAAGAATGGCTTGAGTATGAATTTTAAGGATTCATTAAAGATCTATATCACAATGTTACAACATTCAGGTCTCTTCAGGTGCTTGGCTAAAATTTTGTTAAAATTCAGTTAATATGAACATGTACATAAGGATTTTGAAGCTCATAATGTGAAGTAATTATTAGAAGTTGTAATATTATCTTCCATTAATATTCTTTATAATGAAAAACCACCTATATATTTTAAAGAAGTTATTTCATTCATTCCTTATTATTAATTTTACGTTCCTGTATAATATTTTGGTGAAGAAAAATATATAGGGTTTATATAATACATGAGTCGTATTGGAAAAAGTACAACTATTTTCTTAGTTTTTCCTGAATATAGCTGTGACCTTGCCTTCCAGGAAAGAAAAAGCTAAAACAGAAGGGAACATGTGGAAATGAAAACAGGAAGACAAAAGAGCTACAAAATATCTGTATATATATTGTCTTCAGACTCAAAATTACTAGACTAACTAAATTAAGCTATTTGACATTACATTACTCTAGTATCTGACAGTTCTATAGTGAAAATACAGAATCTACTAAGTGATTTGAGAGAAGTAAACTTTTCTTATGAGCTTACACCATGGCTCACAGTAGACTTTGTGAACACATTAGTACTTTCCTTTGAGCAGACTTACAGGATACTAGGCTTTTTGTAATTTGATGGAATCCTCATAAGACAGAAATGGTTTTGATAATAGAGATTAACTGCTATCAGATTAATGTTAAGCATTAACAATTTGCAATATCAAAAATATCCAGGAGCTGTGGAAAAACCATGAAATCAGTAAAAGAAAAAAAAAAAACGTGGTTACTGAAGAATGTAATCAAAATCAAAACTAATATGAATTGACAATCCTTTAAAAATGCAATTTAATTTTAGTGTTTATGATAGTGTCAAGGGTACATAACATAGCAACAATAAGTAAATGAACTTGAAATTGCAGTGGCTGTGATATTTCTTTGGTTTGAATATTTTTTTTAGAAACTGATAAATACACGATAAGTCACTATGTACTTGAGACATGTTTTATGAAATCATGAGGCTTACATTCACATTATAGATAATGCCATCACAGAGTACATTTAAATATGATTTTCTCTGTTTCCAATGTTTATTTGTAGCATTTACTGTTAGGTATTGAAAGATGATCACCAACACATTCATGCAAGGGACTTGACCTTGACTGCACACAGGCTTCTTCACTTAAAGAATAAACATATTTTCTACTTTAAATATTTTAGAGGAGAATTAAACAGAAGTCACAGGGGATCTAGACTTCCTTGAAAAATAGGTTGAGAATCCATTCCTGGAAAATATACAGGAATGCTGAGAAAATAAAATTAGTATATATTGACAAATAATATTCACCTGTGAACATGAAAATAGACATAACAGGGTTTAATGTATTCATAGTTATGATTGTGTCACAGAGATTCTTCAGAATTATGGAGTGGGAAAAGATTGATCAACTTGAGGAATTATTATGTTCTTAATTCAATTCAAAGATAATGAATGGTTCTTCACTATCTTATACGATCTAGAAAGCATTTTACACAAGGATCATTGTTTTATATCATGGTATTTGTAATCAGCTAAGTCTCTAGTGATTCATTTTTCGGGATAATTAATAATTTTTTCAGATTTACAGGACGTTTTAAAGTTAAAAGCTCAGAATTAGAATAAAAGTAAATTATGTACTGTATGTGTTATAATGGACTTCATGATTAGTACAGTATAAGAAAACAGTCTAAAAAGTAAATTGAAATTCATTTATTCAGCAAAGCTCCTAAAATTCTGTCATCACTCTCTTTCAAAATGTACTCTGCATGTTTTTTTCTTTTTTACACTATAAATACTTTACTTTAAAAATTACATTTTATAAATAAAATGGGGAAAGTTGCTAATGGAACATGCAAAAACCATGTGCTAAACGTTTACCAGCCCAACTCACTTACCAAGTGAAAGAACTTATGAAAGGCTTTCAGCTTATTCAGATTTCAGAATCCAAGTATTTTTGTCACTGGGATTTTACACTGAAGGCTCATTTCATCTGTATCTATCCATGGAAAATCAGAAAGCCATGCTCACTCCACTATAAAATCTAACAGGAGTCACAAAAAGAAAATCTCTAAATCCATCCCTTAATCATGGAATGTATACTTACCCTTTAGTTAGATGCTTATACGAGGCAGTCTCTGATTGGTTAACAGTTTGATACATGAAGGCACTGTCTCACTTAAGATACCCATAATATGTCTGAGAATACCTAATCTACATTGTTATACTGTTTTTTATATTTCATTCCAATACAAAATAAAGATGTCACACATAATCACTGGGGGCGTTTAAGAATGCATAGGGATTTAGATACATATCTGTTCACCTCTCAGAATATTGTATCTATCCATGCAATGCTAAATTCCCAGATTCTATAAAGACTATGGGATAAGGATCTTCCATCACACCAACTGCTTTCATATATCTCTACCAGGCATAGCATTGCTAGTTAGCAATTCACAGGTATGTGTGTAAACCCTGCATTGTGAATAATTAATTTTATACTCACTCTTCTTAAAAATGTCTATGATTTCAAAATTCATATGCCAAGACTGGCTTAGTAATTTAGGGTGTATTAGGAGAAATTCTGACGAGGAAGAGCTGTTCCTTAACAATGGCTGGCAAAGGTATATTCTTCTTACGTTATAGATCTGATGTCTGTGTAAGAAACAGATCAGCAACAAGCAATGTATCTAAGAACAATGTTTGCATGGAAAGCCAATCTACAAAACACATATTATTTTCTGAGCCAAACTTGTTTTAAAGAAGTTTCCTGGCAGGCAGAAGCTAGCTGGATTCAGTGCTACAAGACCTTGGGGCATTTGCCCTGAATGGGATGCTTTGCTACTTACTGAAGTAGATGCTACTAAAAGTGTTCTGATTTTCACATTTTCATAGTCATCCAGAGATCCTCCTTTCAGAAGAGAGGAGTTGGTCACCAGTGACTGCCCTCAGGTTTCACTCTACTGGAAACTTTACTGTGTTAAGTACATTATGCAAGACAGTGTCTCCCTAAGTCTCTATTACTATTCCTTTTGTTTGGAAAGTACATACTTACCAATTCTCTTTGTGACATTATAATTCTCTTCACTACATCCATTTCAAAGTTTTCAGCGTCTGTGCTGTTATAAGAGAAAACAAAGTGCTCTTTAAATACTTCAGGGGTGGAATTCTGGTGCTTATATTCTGTTCTCAGCTGCTAGTTGGCTAATCTAGCATTCTTATGTTTGAAGGGTTTCATATTTTAAAATAGCTAACTTATTCCACAATGACCCATTGTTACTTATTCTCAAGTGATAAAACCATTGCACAAATAAATATATCCCAATATGTTTTCTACTTATTGCTATGCATTTATTATTCATATATATATATATATATATATATATATTGGATTTACTTCTGGTTTTTAGATTTGATTGCATTGGTCAATCTGTTTCATTTCATAATAATACCATATGTCTTTTATTACTATTATTATGCTCTCTATATAGTACAGTTTGAAATCAGACATGGTGGTACCTTCAGAATTTAATAATATTTTTAAAATTTTTATTACATATTTTCTTTATTTATATCTTAAATGTTATCCCCTTTCTTGGCTTCCCCTCCAAAAACTACCTATCCCATTCCCTCTCCCATACTCACCAAACTACCCACTCCTGCTTTCCTGTCCTGGCATTCCCCTACAGTGGGGCACTGAGCCTTCACAGTACCAAGGACCTCTTCTACAATTGATGTCCAAAAAGGCCATTCTCTGCTACATATGCAGGTGGAGGCATGGGTCCATGTGTACTCTTTGGTTGGTAGATTAGTCCCTGGGAGTTCTGGGTATTCTGGTTGGTTCATCTTGCTGTTTTTCCTATGGGGCTACAACTCCCTTCAACTCCTTGGATCCTTTCTCCATCTCTTCCATTAGAGACCCCCTGCTCAGTCCAATGGTTGGCTGTGAGAAGTCACTGCTGTATTTGTAAGATCCGTCAGAGCCTTTCAGGAGACAGCTATATCAGGCTCCTATTCGCAAGCACTTGTTGGCATCCACAATAGTGTCTGGATTTGGAAACTATATATGAGCTGGATCTCCAGATGGGGCAGTCTCTGGATGTCCTTTCCTTTAGTCTCTGCTCTACACTTTGTCTCTGTACTCCTTCCATGGCTATTTTGCCCACCTTCTAAGAAGGACCCTGGGCAAACACCCAGAAGATGCTCCAGCAGGTAATAAGGATATATGTTCCACTATATTCATAGCAGACATATTTATAATAGGCGGAAGCTGGAAACACCCCAGATGCTCCTCAACAGAGGAATGGATACAGAAAATGTGGTACATTTATACAAGGGAGTACTATTCAGCTATTAAAAATGATGACTTCGTGAAATTCTTAGGCAAATGGACTGAACTAGAAAACATCATCCTAAGTGAGGTAAATCAATCACAAAATAACACACACGGTATGCACACACTGATATGTGAATATTAGCCAAAATAGAATTGCAAAGATATAATCCACAGATCGTGTGAAGCTCAAGAAGAAGGAAGACCAAAGTATGAATATTCATGTCAGTTTTCATAACTGTAAATATGTAACATGCCAAGCTTATCAACACCTAACAACATTTTTTTCCTTTTTAGATTTATTTTATTTTCTAAATGTGTGTGTGTGTTGTATATGTGTGTGTGTCGTATGTGTGTGCGTGATGTGTATGTTTGTGTGCCACTTGCTTCAGGATGTCATTGAAACTAAGGATGTGATGTGAAATGTTCTCATACGGGAGGTATAATCTGTTAAGTGTCACATAGTAAACTGACCTCTGATAATCTAGAAGAAAAACATGGATTTTTGAGGCATCTCTTTAGCTCCAAGCCCTGGATTCTTACAAACAAGTTTTTGTTGTCTTTTGATTTCATTGGATTTTATGTACATGAACTTAGGCAAAATCATTGTATGAGTCTTACTGTCTCTAGGACTAATACATAGTTCTAGCTTCAGTAAGGTTGAATGTGCCTTTATGCCCAGTATGCTGGAGGCAGAAACAGGCAGAAGCCTATGAGTTCAAAGCTAGCCTGGATGGCATAGTGAGTCCCAGGTCAGCCTGGGTTACATAGCAAAGTCATGTTTCCAAGAAGCAAAACAAATGAACAAACAAAAATCAATGCTACTCATCAACAGCTCAGGAGAGAAAGCAGATCTATCATTCTCTGGAATCTAAATCCCTGTGACAATCAGTCACCATGTATCCCATCATATATTCAATGCAAACTAATCTTCCAGACAGGCTTGAGTTTTCTTGACCAATTCTACCTGTCTCTGAGCCTCATTTACCTTGCTTATAAAACAAGACATACATACAAATTACATAGTAATTATTAGTAGGATTTCTGGCTCTCTGCTTATACACTATTAAGATCTGCCTTTTCCCCTTTTCCTCTCTAGTTCATAAGTTCATTATCAAGGATACAGATTGCTCAAAGTCTCTAAGGACTTTGCTCCTCTGGTTTTGAATTATTTGCATATGTACCAAAAGTGTCACTCAGCACACAAGGTTCCAGTGGTACATTCTAAGGCTCTCGGATTCTCCAATTGCCTGTCTTCAAGCTGAGAAATCCAACAGCTGAGATGCCAAAGAGAAATGAATACCCTTGAACACAAAGTATGATTTTAACAGCCATGAAAAGATGTGTAATTTCTAATGTGCTACTTCTGTTGTGTTTCTTTAGATTCTTTCCTATACCATTATCATTTTTTAGCTTTCCCTAAACAGAAAGCCTCAGGCAGAAATTCAACTACAGTGGGCTGTCTGGGTAGTGATATGAGCAAATACTGATAGAAGGGGAAAAATATAAACAGAGAGTTACAGATGTCAAGAAAAACTTGTACTTGTTGAACAAATTACCCATATTGATAAGTAGAAATCAGTTTTCCAGGGAAATAGGGGTCATTGTATATCACAGCCTTTCTAATTGTCTCACCTTACATATGAGGAAGCTAATATTCATCTCCCTATTGTCACTATTCAGTGTGTGTGAGTAGATAAAGGTACTGTCATTGTCAACATTTCTGTAATATCGTCTGCTTAGTACCTGGAAGAAAATATGGTTAATTGGAAAAGTGTAACATCAGGGAAAGGTAGGATAAAAGTTCACAGCATAGAGCATTTTTCTGGACTAGTGAGAATTAGTCAATACCAAAGAACCTTCAGTAGATGTAAAACTTACAAAGCAAAGTATACCAAAGAGGAAATGGAACCCTGGAGCAAATATTGGATTGAAGATATATACCAGCTATAGCAACTTTACAATCATTATGCTAAACAAGTTAATAAAATGAAAATCAATATTCTATTTAAATTAAATGAGATGACTAGTATACAGAATGCCTTTCTTAGAGATCAAAGTGCCTGGTATGGTAGTTTGAGAGTTACATTTTTATCAGCACAAGGATTCTAAATCTTGTAAAGAAAATTAAGCCATAGAGTTTGATATTACAAATACATTATATTTTGTATTTATTTAAACTCCCTTAATGATGAATTCACTTTAAAAAGTATTTACTAATGTTGTAAAAATTTTCCTGTTCTTGGTACCCTTCTCTACTGGATGGAATCATCCAGCTTTGATGTATGCATTTTTACAGAATTGTGTTATTCCATATTCAGTTGATATCACTGGAAGGCTTGCTCTTTTCTGAAGGGAAATGGAAGAATATTGCATACGAGGGAAAGGGGAGGTCTGTGGTGGAATGATTCCCCCTCACTAGGAGTCTTCATTAGGACCACATTTACAGATTTCAGGAAGTTCACCACACCAAACAAACAGCCTCCATTTCAGCCATCTCTCCCTCTATGTTTTCCATCCCCAAACTCACCATACCATATCCCAAACTGATACCTTTTCCCACGGTCCCCAGTCTACTAAAAATCTGTTCTACTTTCCCTTCCCAGTGAGATCAATGCAGCCCCCTTAGATTCCTCTTCTTCCCCCAACCACTGGGGGTATACAAAATATTTCATGGCTATAATTTACTTAACAGTTACTATTTTCTTTAGTTAATACATACTATATTTGTTTTTCAGAGGCTGACTTGCCTAACTCAGTATGAATTTTTTCTACTTCCATTCATTTGGTTTTAAATTTCATTGTGTAAGATTTTAAAAAATAAGTAATACCCCATTGTGCAAATGTGTGACATTTTTTATATATATTTTAAGTTGAGAGTTTTCAAGGCTGTTTTCAATTTCTGGCTATTAGGAATAAAGATTTTATGAACATAGTTGAGTGAGTGACCTTGTGATAGGATGCAGTGTTTTTTGGCTACATACCCAAGAGCAGTATATTACTTTACGTATATTGATTTATAATCTTCTAGGAAATTGATGTCAATAGTGCTTATAAAAAACTGGAGTCCTAGCAGCAGTGAAAGAGTGTTTCATTTGCACCATATCCTCGGCAGCATAAGTAGACACTTGTTTTATTCATTGTCACTGTGGTAATTTTTTATTGGAAATTTACTTTTTTAAAATTTTTATTAGATATTTTCTGGTCACCCCCCCAAAAAAAATTGTCCTAACACTTTCTCCCTCCTCCTGCTCACCAATCCAACCACTTCTGCTTCCCTGTCCTGGCATTCCTCTATACTGGGGCATCTAGCCTTCTCAGGACCAAGGGCCTCTCCTCCCTTTGATGACTGCATATGACGTGAAGACATGAGTCCCTCCACGTGGACTCTGGTTGATGATTTGCTCCCTGAAATCTCTGTGGGCATAGGGTTGTTCATATTGTTATTCATCCTATGGCGATGCAAACCTCTTCAGCTCTTTGGGTCAATTCTTTAGCTCCTCCATTGGGGACTCTGTATTGAGTTCAATGGTTGGCAGAGTATGTGCCCATCTGTATTTGCCATGCACTGGCACAGCCTCCAAGGTGACAGCTTTATCAAGCTTCTGTCAGTAAGCACTTGCCATTCACAATAGTGTCTGGATTTGGTAACTGTATATGGGGTGGATCCCGGATGGGGCAGACTGTATGATCTTTCCTTCAGGCTCTGATCCATAATCTGTCTCTGATTCTCATGTGTGGGTATTTTGTTCCCTCTTTTTTTATATATATTTACTTCTTCATCTTTAAAGGAATCTATTTTGAGTGGTGGAAAACATTCTTTTTTTTTTTATTCGACATATTTTTATTTACATTTCAAATGATTTCCCCTTTTCTGGCCCCCTACTCCCTGAAAGTTCCATAAGCCCCATTCCCTCCCCCTGTTCTCCCAACCACCCCTTCCCATTTCCCAGTTCTGGTTTTGCCCTTTACTGCTAAACTGAGTCTTTCCAGAAGAAGGGGCCACACCTCCATTCTTCTTGTACCTCATTTGATGTGTGGATTGTGTTTTGGGTATTCCAGTTTTCTAATAATATCCACTTATTACTGAGTACATACCATGATTGATCTTTTGAGACTGGGTTACCTCACTTACTATGATGTTCTCTAGCTCCATCCATTTCCCAAAGAATTTCATGAATTCATTGTTTCTAATGGCTGAATAGTACTCCATTGTGTATATATACCACATGTTTTGCATCCACTCTTCTGTTGAGGGATACCTGGCTTCTTTCCAGCTTTTGGTTATTATAAATAGGGCTGCTATGAACACAGTGGGGCATGTATCCTTATTACATGCTGGGGAATCCTCTGGGTATATGCCCAGGAGTGGTATAGCAGGATCTTCCGGAAGTGAGGTGCCCAGTTTTCTGAGGATCCACCAGATTGATTTCCAGAGTGGTTGTACCAATTTGCAACCCCACCAGCAGTGGAGGAGTGTTCCTCTTTCTCCACATTCTCTCCAACACCTGCTGTCTCCTGAATTTTTAATCCTAGCCATTCTGACTGGTGTAAGGTGAAATCTCAGGGTTGTTGTGATTTGCATTTCCCTAATGAGTAATGAAGTTGAGCATTTTTTAAGATGTTTCTCTGCCATCCAAAGTTCTTCATGTGAAAATTCTTTGTTTAACTCTGTACCCCATTTTTAAAAGGGTTATTTGGTTTTCTGGGGTCTAATTTCTAGAGTTCTTTGTATATATTGGATATTATCCCTCTATCTGATGAAGGGTTGGTGAGGCTCTTTTCCCAGTTTGTTGGTTGCCGATTTGTCCTTTTGATGGTGTACTTTGCCTTACAGAAACTTTGTAATTTTATGAGGTCCCATTTGTCAATTCTTGATCTTAGAGCATACGCTATTGGTGATCTGTTCAGAAATTTTCTGCCTGTACCGATGTCCTCAGTGGTCTTCCCCAGTTTCTTTTCTATTAGCTTCAGAGTGCCTGGCTTTATGTGGAAGTCCTTGATCCATTTGGAGTTGAGCTTAGTACAAGGAGACAAAGATGGATCAATTCCCAATCTTCTGCATGCTGACCTCCAGTTGAAGCAGCACCATTTGTTGAAAAGGCAATCTTTTTTCCATTGGATGTTTTCAGCCACTTTGTCTAGGATTAAGTGGCCATAGGTGTGTGGGTTCATTTCTGGATCTTCAATCCTGTTCCATTGATCTGCCTGCCTGTCATTGTACCAATACCATGCAGTTTTACCACAATTGCTCTGTAGTATTGCTTGAGGTAAGGGATACTGATTCCCCCAGAATTTCTTTTGTTTTTGAGAATAGTTTTAGCTATCCTGGACTTTTTGTTCTTCCAGATGAATTTGAGAATTGCTCTTTCTAACTCTATGAAGAATTGAGCTAGGATTTTGATGGGTATTGCGTTGAATCTGTATATTGCTTTTGGCAAAATGGCCTTTTAAACTATACTAATCCTGCTGATCCATGAGCATGGGAGTTTTTTCCTTTTTTTTGAAGTCTTCTTCCATTTCCTTCTTCAGAGTCTTGAAGTTCTTGTCATATAGAGTTTTCACATGTTTGGTAAGAGTCACCTCAAGGTACTTTATACTATTTGTGGCTATTGTGAATGGTGTCATGTCCCTAATTTCTTTCTCAGCCAGCTTATCCTTTGAGTATAGGAAGGCTACTGATTTGCTTGAGTTGATTTTATAACCTGCCACTTTGCTGAAGTTGTTTATCAGCTGTAGGAATTCTCTAGTGGAGTTTTTGGGTCACTTAGGTAGATTATCATATCATCTGAAAATAATGATAGTTTGACTTCTTCCTTTCCAATTTGTATCCCTTTGACCTCCTTATTTGTCTCATTGCTCGAGCTAGTACCTCCAGTACAATATTGAAAAGATAAGGGGAAAGATATAAGGCAGCCATGTCTAGTCCCTGATTTTAGTGGAATTTCTTCAAGTTTCTCTCCATTTAGTTTGATGCTGGTTACTGGTTTGCTGTATATGGCTTTTGCTATGTTTAGGTATGGGCCTTGGATTCCTGTTCTTTCCCATACTTTTAAGCATGAAAGGATGCTGAATTTTTTCAAATGCTTTTTCAGAATCCAATGAAATGACCATGTGGTTTTTTTCTTTGAGTTTGTTTATGTAGTGGATTTCATTGATGAATTTCCATATATTGAACCAACCCTGCATCCCTGGAATAAAGCCTACTTGATCATGGTGGATGATCATTTTTATGTGTTCTTGGATTCTGTTGGCAAGAATTTTATTGAGTATTTTTGCATCGATGTTCATAAGGGAAATTGGTCTGAAGTTCTCTTTCTTTGTTGGATCTTTGTGTGGTTTTGGTATCAGCGTAATTGTGGCTTCGTAGAAGGAATTGGGTAGTGTTCCTTCTGTTTCTATTTTGTGGAATAGTTTGAAGAGTATTGGTATTAGGTCTTCTTTGAAGATCTGATAGAATTCTGCACTGAAACCATCTGGTCCTGTGCTTTTTTTTGGTTGGAAGACTTTCTATGACCTCTTCTATTTCTTTAGGGGTTATGGGACTGTTTGGATGATCTATTTGGTCCTGATTTAATTTTGGTATTTGGTATCTGTCAAGGAAATTGTCCATTTCCTCCAGATTCTCCAGTTGTGTTGAGTATAGGATTTTGTAGTAGGATCTGATGATTTTTTGAGTTTCCTCAGTTTCTGTTGTTATATCTCCCTTTTCATTTCTAATTTTGTTAATTTGGATACTTTCTCTGTGCCCTTTGGTCAGTCTGGCTAAGGGTTTATCTATCTTGTTGATTTTCCCAAAGAACCAGCTCCTGGATTCATTGATTCTTTCTATGGTTCTCTTTGCTTCCACTTGATTGATTTCAGTCCTGAATTTGATGATTTCATGTCTTCTACTCCTTCTGAGTGAATTGGCTTCTTTTTGTCCCAGGGCTTTCAGGTGTGTTGTTAAGCTGCTAGTGTATGCTCTCTCCATTTTTTTTTTTTTTGAGGCATTCAGGGTTATGAGTTTTCCTCTTAGCACTGCTTTCATTGTGTCCCAAAGATTTGGGTATGCTGTGACTTCATTTTCATTAAATTCTAAAAAGTCTCTGATTTCATTCTTTCTTTCTTCTTTGGCCAAGGTGTCATTGAGTATTATTCAGCCTCCATGTGTATGTGGGCTTTCTGTTGTTTTTGTTGCTATTGAAAACCACACATACTCCATAGTGATCTGATAGGAGGCATGGGATTAGTTCGATCTTCTTTTACTTGTTGAGCTCTGTCTTATGACCAATTATATGGTCTATTTTGGAGAACGTACCATGACGTGCTGAGAAAAAGGTATATTCTTTTGCTTTAGGGTGAAATGCTCTATAAATATCACTCAAATCCAATTAGTCCAAAGCTTCAATTAGTTTTACTGTGTCCCTGTTTAGTTTCTGTTTTCCTGATCAGTCCATTGAGGAGAGTGGAGTGTTGAAGTCCTCCTCAATTATTGTGTTAGGTGAAATGTGTGCTTTGAGCTTTAGTAAAGTTTCTTTTATGAATGAAGTTACCCTTGCTTTTGGCGCATAGATTTTCAGAATTGAAAGTTCTTTTTGGTGGATTTTTCCTTTGACAAGCAAAAAGTGTCCTTCTGTGTCTCTTTTGATGACTTTAGGTTGAAAGTCAATTTTATCTGATATTAGAATGGCTACTCTGGCTCATTTCCTGAGACCATTGGCTAGTAACATTAGTGTTTGTCTTTGACAGTGAGGTGTGTCTCCTGTATGCAGCAAAATGTAGGGTCCTGTTTCCTTATCCAGTCTGTTAGTCTATGTCTTTTTATTGGGGAATTGCATCCATTGATGTTAAAAGATATTAAGCAATAGTGATTATTACTTCATTTTTGATGTTATTTTTATATTTGAGTGGTTATTTTCTTTTTGGTTTGATGAAAGAAGGTAACTATCCTGCTTTTTCCAGGGTGTAGTTTCCCTCCTTGTATTGGAGTTTTCCTCCTATTATTCTTTGTAAAGCCGGGTTTGTGGAAAGATATTGTGTAAATTTTTTTGGTCATGGAGTATCTTGGTTTCTCCATCTATGTTGATTGAGAGTTTTGCTGGGTATAGTAGTCTTGGCTGACATTTTTGTTCTTTTTGTGTCTGTTTGAGATCTGCCTAGGATCTTCTAGCTTTCATGGTCTCTGGTGAGAAGTCTGGTGTGATTCTGATAGGTCTTCCTTTTTCCCTTACTGCCTTTTTCACTTTAGGCCGTTTTCTCTTACTGCCTTTAAAATCTTTCTTTGTTTAGTGCATTTTGGGTTTTGATTATAATGTGAGGGGAGGTATTTCTGCTCATGTCCAGTCTGTTTGGAGTTCTGTAGGCTTCTTGTATATTCATGGACATCTCTCTTTTTAAGTTGGGAAAGTTTTCTTCCACACTTTTGTTGAAGATATTTGCTGGCCCTTTTAGTTGTAAATCTTCACTCTCATCTTTACCTATAGTCCTTAGGTTTGGTCTTCTCATTGTGTCTTGGATTTCCTGGATGTTCTGGGATACAAGCTTTTTGTATTTTGCATTTGCTTTGACTGTTGAATCAATGGTTTCTATGGTATCTTCGGCATCTGAGGTTCTTTCTTCCATCTCTTGTATTCTGTTGTTGATATTTGCATCTATGGCCCCTGTTTTCCTCTCAAGGTTTTCTATCTCCAAAATTTTTTCCCTTTGTGATTTCTTAGTTGTTTCTACTTCTGTTTTTAGATCCAGGATGGTTTTGCTCAGTTCCTTCATTTGTTTGTTTGTGTTTTCCTTTAATTCTTTAAGAGATTTTTGAGTTTCCTCTTTCATGACCTCTGTCTGTTGACTCAATTTCTCCTGTTTTTCTTTAAGTTTTTGTGTGTGTGTGTGTGTGTGTGTGTGTGTGTGTGTGTGTGTGTGTTTCTTCTTTATTGGCTTCTACCTCTTGAGCCTTATTCTCCTGAATTTCTTTAAGTGATTTTTGGTTTTCCATTATATGTGTTTCTAGCTTATTCATGTTACCCTGTATTTCTTGAAGAGATACATTTATGTCCTTTTTGTGTTCTTCTAGCAGCATCATGACCAGTGATTTTAAATCCAAATCATGTTTTTCTGGTGTGTTGGCATAACCAGGACTTGCTGGTGTTGGAGAGTTTGGTTCAGAAGCTGCCATTTTGCCTAGATTTCTGTTAGTAGTATTCCTGCGTTTGCCCTTTGCCATCTTGTTTTCTGGGGTTCGTTGGTCTTGTCTCTGGCTGGTGTTTGAGCCTCCTGTGAGGCTCGAGGGCTATTTCCACAACACTGGATGGCTGTGCTTCCCTGTCACAGATTACTGATGTGCTGTCCTCCTCTTGGGTGCCATTGGAGTCCTAGTGTGCCTTGCCCCAGATTGACTCCGTTAACCAGGTCGTGCCCGTTTGCTCCTTCAGAGAGTGCTGATGGTGTATGCTGCGTGATCTTTTCTGAGTGATGATCACTCTACTGGGCAGCCGATCTCCCAACTGGGTTGGTGCACACAAGGCTAGCCTAGCTGCTCAGGCCCCGAGTCTAGGCAAAAGCCTTGCAGGCCAAGGCCCAAGCAAAGTTCCCCTTTGGTTATGAGTGTTAACTGGTTCTGTCAGGTGGCCAGGATGAAGGAATGTGTGTGCTCCCTGAAAGTGCTGGGAGAGTCTGCTGGGCTAACAACCTCCTGGCCGGGTTGGCACACAGATGGCCCACCGAGCAGCCCAGGTCCTAGGGGCAGTCCAGGGCCTGTCAGGCCTAGACCCCCACTATGTTAGCCTCGGGCTGTGACTGTTAGCTGACTTTGCCTGTTAGAACTCTTTGGCATCCTGTAGCCAAAATGGTGGTGCGCACGCCTGGCCAGGCAAACAACTTCCTGGCTGGGTTGGCACACTGATGGCTCCCTCAACAGCCCAGGGCCTGGGTGCAGGCCAATGCCCATTGGGCTTAGACCCCTGCGATGTTGGCCTCGAGTTATGTTTGCATACCTCAGGCTGTCTGATCTCTTTGGCGTCCAAGATTTGTTGCCTCTTCTAAGAAGGACCAGAGTATCCATACTTTGATTTTCATTCTTCTTGAGCTTCATTTGGTCTGTGAATTTTGTCTTGTGTATTCCAAGCTTCTAGCCTAATATCATTTCCCAGAAATGGGAAATGACCTTTACCAACCCTATATTTGATAGACTGGTAATATCCAATATATACAAATAACTCAAATAGTTATACCAGAGAACCAAATAACTCTATTAATAATGGGGTACAGAGCTAAACAAATAATTCTTAATTAACGAATAACTAATGGACAAGAATCACCTAAAGAAATGTTCAATGTCCTTAGTTATCAGGGAAATGCAAATCAAAACAACCCTGAGATTCTGCCTCACACCAGTCAGAATGGTTACAATCAAAAACTCAGGTGACAGCAGATGCTGGCAAAGATGTGGAGAAAGAGGAACACTCCTCCATTGTTGGTGGGATTGCAAGCTTGTAAAACCACTCTGGAAATCATTCTGGTGGTTCCTCAAAAAACTGGACATAGTATTACCTGAGGACCCAGCTGTATCTGTGGCAATTTTGATGCAGAACTTGTGGTAGTGACCAACCAATGACTATTCCATCTTTAGTATCATGCCAATAGAGGGGTCCCATACTTAACTTTGCCTGGGTGACCAGTATCCAAAGTTTGGTTAATCCTGAGACCTAGGAATAAATGAAACATAACTGCCAAAAATGTCAATGATGAAATGATTCCTAATGTTATTCTGCTATACTCAAAGATCAGAGCCTAGCCCAATTAATATCTCAGAGGCTTTATCCATCAAGTGATGTGGACAGATGCTTACTATTGGAGTTTTCCCTAAATTCTTGATATTTATCTTCACAAATTCATGTTGCTTCATTTCTTTACCTCTGTCTTTATATAGGTTAATTGATAGAGAAATTTGATTTGTTATTTATTTTGAATTATAGTTCTGGGAAACTATATATATACAAAATATATGTATATGTGTCTATACATACATAGATATACACACACAGAATTACACATATACACACATATATGTATATCCTAAGAAATTATTTAAGTAGAGAAAACAGTAATTAGAAGCAAAACATGTAAAAACTGTATATTTAATGACATGTTACATCACAATGCGGTATATAAAATTTCAGTGTATTTCCAAATGACCATACATAACAATATTGAGGAGGCTACCTTTTACCTGACATTTAAGCAGACAGAATGAGCCTCATAAAACAGGAGTAGAACAAAACATAAAATCTTCAGTTTATCATTCAAATTCCAAGCTTGACAGATTTGGAAGGTTACTTGTTGTAGAAAGCCATCCTGCTCCAGTGTTATATAAGAGGTTGCGGCTACTAGAGAAGGAAGACTCCTTACTGGAGATTCTGGAAACTTGAGCAGAAGGCTTTACTTTGTAGGAGTCATCATTCTTGCACGGAGGACATGATGGTGGTATAGTTATGTTTGAGATACCCATGCTTTTGTAAGTGAACCAAAATCAACTACTAGGTTATCATTATGGACTTCAAAGTAATGTTTGTCTTTTGGGTGGGGGGTCTTTTGGTATCATTATGATAGCAAGTGACAATTCAATGTTTTATTTCCCTCACATTGTAACAGCATAGAAGAATAACATGTCAGTAGATTGTTAAATAAAATTAATTATTCAATTTGTTCATCGACAATTACATGGGTGTAATGCATTTCTTGCTAATACCTCTACTCTCTCCTGTCTTCCTGCTATTTTTGCCTCCTCCATATATGTCTGTTTATACAATATGTTTTGTGTTGTATTCCTCTGATTTTAACCAAGTCAATCTGTGTGGCCTTAAGCTCACAGTTTGGTACAAAAGAAATAATAATTTTTAAGTTTGAAATCTATTCAAGTATGACTTCTGAATACTCAATGAAAATGAATATATAATATGCCCATACTTACAGGATACAGTGAAAGTATTGCTAATAGGAAAAATCATATCACTAAATGCCTTAATAAAGAAATTAGAGAGAATTAATGTTGGCAACTTGGTAGCATACCTGAAAGCTTACTGATTTTTTAATTTACTTACTTTATGAATGTATAAAGTACTATGTAAGATTTTATTGTTTTGAGATACAATAACTTTGTCATATAGTATAGAGTTTAACTTTGTGAGAATATCAGACAGATTTGAAAAGACCTTTTTTAAAAGAAATTTTACTCTTGTGCTGACTACTAAACCTAAAATTTCTAAATTAAAGTCTTTTCAAATTTGTCTGATATTCTCAAAAAGTTAAACTCTACAGTCTATGAAAAAGTCATGTTATCTCATAACAATAAAATCTTACATAATACTTTGTGCATTCATAAAATTACTAAATTAAACACATCAGTAGTCATAAAACATTAAGAAAATCTTCAGTTGAGTTTAAATTAAATGATTATTCTAAGTAATACTTTGTCAAAATTATTCATGTGGATATTAGAAAATGTGTTTTACTGAGTCATAATAAATCACAGCAAAAAGTTTTTAGTAGGCTGTCAAAGAGGACTTACACAAATTTTATTGGTGTAAATGCATTTGATAGTTGTATTATTAAGTGCATATTTGTGCCTATTGAATGTGTGCTATATATTTCACTGGAACTTATATTGTAAAATTCTTACAGTGTAATACAGTTTTGAATATCTGAACATTATTTTAAAGATAATATAACATAGAGTTTCCTTATTTAGTTTGTTTTCTACAAATTCAAAGGGTTTATCCTTTAAACAGATGCTGTTCAAAAGAGATAAGCAAGGAGTCTCTGTAGTGAGCTCAGGCTGCTAACAACCCATGCTTTTCCTGGTTTTGCTGACTATGGGCTTCTCTGGTCCCTTAATATCATGCACTCCAAACCAGGATGTTTGCAGTAAGAATTTTGTTGCACACAATAACATCTAGTAGATAGTCCCAGTTAACTGTGCTGGACTGTAATTTGCAATAAATAATAAATTATAGACCAAGTCTCAAAACAGCTGAACAGCTGTCAGCACAGTTAACAGAGGATCCAATCACAAGGTTGGACAAAAATGACAAGGGAGCCAACATAAGCCCAGCTGCCAGGGCTGGCAGTTCACATCTCCACAACTGTAGGATGTAGCTGCCAAGCTTTCCCATGAGCTGCTTTGTGCACTGATTTCAGGACTTGGAGATAGAGATGGGCAAAAAATGTTATGTGTTAAACTCCTAGAAATAGATTTTAAACACATATATTTTATAGTAACCTGCAGAGATATGGCTAGTGATTTTATTTTTCTCATACTACTGTATTTTGAGCAGTTTACAGCTTTGATCAATATTAAGCATTGTAAATCTTACTTTTTTTGTAATCTCCCTGTACTGGCTGGTTTTGTGTGTCAACTTGACAAAGGCTAGAGTTATCACAAATGAGCTTCAGTTGGGGAAGTGCCTCCATGAGATCCAGCTGTGGGATATTTTCTCAATTAGTGATCAAGTAAGGAAGTGTTCCTTGTGGGAGGTGGCACCCCTGGGCTGGTTGTCTTGGGTTTTATAATAGAGCAGGCTGAGCAAGCCAAGGGAAGCAAGCCAGTAAGTAATAACCTTCATGGCCCCCGTATCAGCTCCTGCTTCCTGACCTGCTTAAGTTCCAGTCCTGACTTCCTTTGGTGATGAACAGCTAGTTGTGTGGAATTGTAAGCTGAATAAATCCTTTCCTCCCCAACTTGCTTCTTGGTCATGATGTTTGTGCAGGAATAGAAACCCTGACTAAGATGCTTCCATTGATTTCAATGATTAAATTTTGTAAAGATAAAGTATACATATTTCTGAAAATGTACTGAAATTAAAAGCCTTAAGATTAGTTGTACAACTTGTCAAATATAATCTTGCAAAAGTACCTACTTTTTTGTATGAGTACCTCCATGAACTATTAGTTTTGTTGAAATATTAGGTATAATGATAACCTACTTATAGTTTGCACAAATATGTTGGATTCATCCATTGACATCGAAGATAACATTGCCTTACATATATTTTACATTATTGACACTGTAAATTTCACAATAACATAAATTAAACAAAGATATTTTCTCATACTTATGCTTCAGGATTTAAACAAGATAAAATAAGCTTTAGGAATAACTAACATTTTTCTTTTAAATTTCTCATCTGTTTATTACTGTGCATAGGACTAATACCCCAGTGAGCTTCTTCTAGGAACTTTGGCCCTCCATAAACTCTTGACTTTAGTTAGTGATTTTCTGCAATGAGTCTACATTTGACTACATATGCCATGTATACAGTGAATTGATTAGGATTAGCATTAGCTGGAAGCCAATTCATTTGTAAACTAAGTATTGGTTTTAGGGAGATGAGAGGGTTGTTAAGATTGAGAAATGTGTTTCCAGTGAACCAAAGTTTAGTTTCTGGCGTTTATATAGCCTAGCTCCAGAGGACACAATACTTACTCTCTTCTGGAATCCACAGGAATGGCATACAGCGGGAACATTTACATTCATGCAAAATAATACAGAGAAATAAAACATTTTAAATTTAAGAAAAGCAAAATAAAAGTAAGTGTTGAGGCATGAATTAGGCTTGGAAATTTTTCTGCCATCTTTTAGGGCAAAATATACTCAGTATAATAGTCATATAATAATTGCATGTTAGGTAATGGTGTAATTATAGACTGTATAGGTGTATGGTCATACACAATGCAAACAACTCACTAGAAAATAAGCAAAGATGTTTGTTTATCATAAGTTTCACCAAATAACTTGTAATAAATCCAAACAATATATGTACATATGTACATCTGAATATTCATATTGAATTCAGATGACATTTGCTGAAGAGTCCAACAGTATGCTCCTCACATACACACTTACACACACATAAACACACACACACACACACAGACAGAGACAGAGACAGAAACAGGGTCACAGAGAGACAGAAAGAGAGACAGAGAGAGAGAGAGAGACAGCGAGTCAGAGTGACAGACAGAGACAAAGACAGAGACAGAGAGAAAAAAAGTTCACTTTTATGACCTTGAGGTTAGCTCTCCTTTCTGGCTCAGGCATCGATGGGTTAGAGATGGAGGGCAGGAACATCTCTCCTATACATATGTCACCTCACAGCAGATGAGTGGCTGGGTCAGATCTCCTGAGCTCATATACTCTGGGCCAGTTCACTCATCTAAACATACCAGGGCCAGCTCTTCTGTACTGCCCAGGTGAGGTAGAGTTCCTGCTGCCCCAAGTGATGCAGCTGGAATGTGGCAGTGCCAGCTCTCCTCCTGTCATGACCTCAGGCCTGCTTTCCTGTCTGCTTCATATTGCAAGAACAGGGACATCTCTCCCTCTTCCATGCCACCCCACTTCAGAGGACAGGGACAGCTCACCTGCATGCACATCCTCACTACTTGCTCCTCTGCTCCACCATTACCAGGGTCAGCTCTATTTATGCTGTATAGGCGAGGGGTCGGCTCGGTGTCCCACTGCAGATGGGTGGTGGGATTAGCTCAGCTCAGTGCCTCAGGGAGCAGTCTAGACCCAGACATCTCTGTGGTATTGAGCAGGCTGAACAACTCAGCCAGATAGCTGATCTCCCAGATAGCTGATCCAGCTGGGCTAACATCCCATCTATGAACTGCTGGAGCAAGTCAAATTGTAGGTCATGCAGATTTAAAGCTACAGGATCTCCATAACATAAGGTATCTAAAGGTGAGGATCCAGTATTGATAATGTAGCAGAGAACTCAAAACAGACCAAGGGCTCATTTCTATGAACATTTGAAATTAAAGGTGTGTGGATATGTAGGTATACTGTGTGACACACTACAGCTTCCACATTAAGATTATTTTTCCTCATTCTATCTTATTTAATTTTATTTTGGGGAGAATGTACAAGAGTAGAGGGTAGATATGAAGGGATTAAGATATGGGTGTGACTAGATAGCATGAGTTTAAATACATAGAAATAATAAAACATGTAGAACATAGATATTGCACTCCTGATGATAATGTTGCTGTTTGACTTACATAAATATGTCAAAATTTCTTTTGAGAATATTTCTAATTATAGTGTGAATGTTTCACAAGTAATCATGTTGCATCTTTAAAAATCATATGTTTTGGATCTTGATGATAGTAGTCTCTGCCACAAAACAAATTAGGCCATTTATTCTCAATAATGCCTATTTAAAATGTAGAGAGAAGGAAAAAATATTCAATGTGGTTACATTGAAAACAGGACTTTAAAACACACAGAATTTCTATGACTATCATTGTTGTGATCCTGAAGTGAGATTAAAGTTTAAATAGAGTCTGTTATGAAGAAAGCTGCTATATTCATAGTAGAGCAAGGTTCCTTTGGGAAGTATAGAGTGTCTTTGGGGTATATGCCTAAGAGTGGTATAGCTAGACCTTGATGCACATTAATTCCCAGTTCTCTGAGGAACTACCATGTTGATCTCTATTGTGTCTGTATGGGTTTCTACTTGCACCAGAAATGGAGGAATGTTCTCCTTGCTCCACATTTTTGCCACCATGCGCTGTCATTTATATTGTTGATCTTTGCTATTCTGATAGATGTAAGATGGAATCTCAGTGGAATTTTGATTTTTATTTCCCTGGTGGCTAATGATGTTGAACATTTCTACAAGTATTTTTTTTAACTATTTGGAAATCCTTTAATGATAATTCTGTGTTTAGATCTCTTCCTCATTTTTACTTGGATTTTTCTTTTTTGCTTGTTGATCACTACTGTATTGACTTCTTTGTATATATTTGATATTAGATTTGTGGAAGTTGGAATAGGAGCAGCCAGGGTAGAGTCATGTGTTTGAATGTTTGGCCCATAGGGAAAGGCAATATTAGAAGGTGTGGCCTAGTTAGAGGAAGTGTGTCACCATGGGCACTTTGAAGTCACCTATACTCAAGCTATGCCCACTCTGACAGATAATCCCTTTCTGATGACTGCAGATCAAGATGTAGAACTCTAAGCTCCTTCTCTAGCATAATGTCTTCCTGCATGTCACCGTGCTTCTTTCCATGGTGATAATGGACTAAACCTCTGAAACTGTAAGCCAGCCCAAATCAAATGCTTTCTTTTAACATTGGTTGATATGGTCATAGTGTGTGTTCACAGTAATTGTAACCCTAACTTAAACAAGCCTCTATGAGATGTTCAGATATGGAGTTAGTGAAAATCTTTTTTTTTTAATTCTGTAGCCTGCTCTTTCATAGCAGTTTTTTCATAAAAACCAGAAACTAGAAGCAACTTATATGTCCCTCAATTTAAAAATAGACAAAGAAGAAGAAGAAGATATGGTATATGTACAGAATGACAGAATGGAGTATTATTAAGCCATTAGAGAAAAATAACAACATGAATCATTTTTGACAAATAGTTGGAACTAAAAAATAAATTCTTGAGACAGGCAAACCATACCCATCAAGGCAAACATGATATGTACTCACTTATAAGTAGATATTAGCTGTTAAGTAAAGGATAATCAATCACATTACAGTCTACACATCCAGGGAAGTTATATAAAATGGAGAAGTCTAGGAGAAATGCATGAATTTCTTTGGGAGGGGAAAATAGATTTGATTTTGCTGGTAGACTTAGGGCATATAGGGATGGGGATAGGAAAGGATTTAGGGAGTGGAAGAATGGCGGGATGGAGGGAAGCATATGGGAAGAGACAACTGGAATGTGTAGGTGTTTAGGTGTTGATATGGAAACCAATTCAGTGGAAAATTCCTGGAGCCCATGATGGTGATTCTAGTGAGTACTCCTAATTATGGAGAATGTGGAGCCTGAACCAGCTATCACCTATAAGCAGGTTAGACACTCAGAGGTGGGTCTAGGACAGCAACCCAGATACAAAACCTAAGACCCACAACTTGTCCTGCCTACCATATGCTCTAGGATAATGCAGAGAGGGGGAGTGATTAAATCATGACTAGTCTCACTTGAGAGCCACTCTATGAGGAAGCCCATGCGTGACATTGCCAACATGACCAGGACCAGGAAGATGGATGTCTCAGGTACCTAGAGTAGAATCAAACACAAAAGACAGAAAAAAAAAGTCAAGGAAATATTTGCAGATATCGTACTTCACTGGTAAGTTCAGTGCAGAGCTTAATTGTCATCAAAGAGGTTTCCTCCAACAGCTGATTAATGAAGCTGATATATAGACCTATATCTAGCTATTAGGCAGATCTTGAGAAACCACATGGAAGATGGGGAAGAAGTGTAGGAGCCAGAGATGTTAAGAATACCATGAGAACTGGGCCCAGAGAATCAAATGTGCAGTGCTCATAAGGGCCCATAGCTGCAACCACAGAGCCTGCTTGCAACAGTACTAAGCCCTTTGCATACATGCTGTGGTTATTTATTGGTTGTTTTGTTGTTGTTGTTTTGGTTGTTTTTTTTTTTTTGATTTTTTGACTCCTAACAATGGGAATGAGAATGTCTCTGATGCTTTTGTCTGCTTATTGGACATTTTACCTCCAGGTGGGTTGTCTTGTATTTTGTCAGAAGAGGATTTATGCCCAGCCTTACTGTATCTTGTAATAAATTGTTTGGATGATATAAGTATGAAGCCTGTTTTTATTTTTAAAGATAAATGAGCAGTGGGTCTTGAGATAAGGGGGATGGGTGCAACACACACACATACACACACACACATACACACACACACACACACACACACACACACACACACACACGCACGCATGCCCGCGCGCGCACGCGTGCACGCGTGCGTACACTCACAAACACACATACAGAAGTTTAAATTGAGGGCCAGGCAGAGAGAAGCACATCCAATGAGCCCAATTCAGGGTCTTATAGCCTGACCACTGGCCCGTCAGTAAGCTTCAGTCTCATTCATAAGGTGGTCTGACACAGTGCTAGAGCTATATGTGATCCATTTCCAGGAGACAAGTTCACCTAGAAGCTGAGCTGAAGTCTTTTATTTCTCTTGGTATAAAATTGTTAAGGATTCACCCATTTCCATTGGATCTATTTTTTAAATAATCTGAAAGACTGAAAGATGCTAATATCTCTTTAGCATATTATCATTTTTCAGGGCAGTTATATGGCTGTAGATAAGCAAATGCTAGGAATACCGCTTATAAAATATTTCTGCTATTCTGCCCACCAAAGTTGTTATTATCAGGAGAACATATTAAACCTAGCTGTACAAGTAAATTGGCATTTTATTTTTCCTATAGAATCAAATTCAATTTTATTATGGTTGTTTTTCTTCTTTGTCTTTTGTACTCTGGTGTTTTGATAGTCAATGATTCTTTTATTATCTCATTTGAATCATATTCATCTTTTGATTCCTATACAGAATTTTAGAGCAGTTTCAAATACCATTTTTTCAGACAAGACTGCTTGGCATATTTACAGCATATTAAAGAAATGAAACAATAACTATTCTTTCAATTTCACCATTTTCATAATTAAAATCATTCAAATTAATTTTATTTTACATTATTTAGAATGTATATTTTAACTTTATTTTAAAAGTTTAAAATAAATTATATCACAAATAAAATATGCTTACAGGTAAACAAATGTATATGAGAATACAGTATAACAATTAGGAAAGACAGGGAAGAATTAGAGGATGAGGAAGAACTGAATGCATGTGATAAATATGAGGGCTGAAACATGACGCAGAGCTCACTGTTTGCCAAGAACTATCTGACATAGAGTTTTCAGTTTAGGTGCTGCATGGATGAAGTCCAGTGTGAAGTTTTACATCATCCATCCTGAATTCCTATTGTGAATGTGTTTGAGTTCAAAGAGTCGTCTAGTCTTTGGGTCTGGTTAACTTTGCTGTGTGATTTTCTTTAATATGCAATTTCTTCTGTTTATTCTTCCCAAGAACATGATAACATGATATTATTCATTTTAAGGAGTGAAAGAGACACTGGAAGAGAAATGAAAAGTGACAACAAAACAGAGAACTTAGATACATATTGATAAAGGAAATTTGTAAACAATTGTTACCTACTGATGATGAAAGCTAAAATACTGCTACTGTTTCTCTCAGAGCACAGAAAATGATTTTCTAATTATTGCTGCTAGTACTCAGTCTATTTGAATATGGTTAGCTTTAGCTTTTTTTTCATTTCTGTCAGCTATAATATATGACTAAATTATTCATGAAACTGTGAAATGGCTAGTGTAAAAGGTGGTTCAGGTCCTGTGATATTTATTTTCAAGGAACAAATAAGAGTTCAAACTAATTGATTACTAAGCTTAAGCACTGAACTCTATGAGTTTTGCTGCAATTAAATTTTCAAAGAATTCTATTAATATAATCATCACTTGGATCTTCCCTTTCATGTTGCCTAGGTTCAATTTCCTTTGCAGGGTAAATAAATATTCATTTGGCAAAATAGTTTCTTTTAGCCTTGTGATCTGTCTTATGAAGATCTTTAAACAAACAGGAAGCATGTTTCAAGACCTTAAGCTATTACTCAGATCTTGCTGTATCCCTTTCTCACTGTAACTTTGAAAGCATTAGAGTCACAGAATTATAGTGTGAAACAAAGGGCAGTAAAATAATATATGTGTATTCTGTTACATATATATTGCCAAATTAATATTACTATCTACTTTTTCAAAAGTATTAATACTTTTGAAGGTGACTGAATTATTCTTTTCAGAAGTTTTGAAGATGCTACATTTACTTGTCATTTAACTGAAATATCAAAATAATGAATCATATTAAGGAAAGTTACAGAATGTGTATTGGTAAATTTTATGTTTTATTCAATGAGTTGTTCTTGACAAAACATATATATTCTACATTAAAATTTTGTGGAAAGCACGCATTGTAAGAATATTTCAGATGGGTGGTGGTGGTGCACGCCTTTAATCCCAGCACTCTGGGAGGCAGAGGCAGGTGGATTTCTGAGTTCGAGACCAGCCTGATCTACAGAGTGAGTTCCAAGCCAGCCAGGGCTACACAGAGAAACCCTGTCTCAAAAAAACCAAATCCAAAAAACCAAAGAATATTTCTACAGTGAAGGTAATTTATACACTATTGCATCCCTTTGTTTTCAGAGTCCATATGTTCAGGGAGGTAGTGTGTATCCATATGTGCTGAGAATGTACAAAGTATACTTTCATGTCTGACATTTGGGATAAATATATAATTGTTATGTTATAACATTAATTACATGTTATGCATCATATCTCTATAATTTTCTCATTTCAAAAATTCAAGTCTGAGTTATTTAGCCAACGGTGCCCTATTTCCCTCACTGTCCACACTGATAACTGTTCTTTTACTCTCATTTTATGAGTTTCAAATTTTCTTTTTTAAATATATTTTTATTGAATATTTTCCTTATTTACATTTCAAATGTTATCCCCTTTCCCATTTTCCCCACCTTCTGGAAACTCCCATCTCATCTCCCCTCCCCCTACTTCTGTAAGGGAGTTTCTCCATCCTTCCACTCATGCCTCCCTGCCTTCAATTCTCCAACACTGGAGTATCAAGCCTTCATAGGACCAAGGACCTTTCCTCCCATTGACTCCTGACAAGGCAATCCTCTGCCACATATGCAGCCAGATCCATGTGTACTCCTTGGTTGGTGGCTTAGTCCCCGGGGGAGCTCTGAGGGTGTCTGGTTGGTTGATATTGTTTTTCTTCCTATGAGATTGCAAACCCCTTGAGCACCTTCAGTTCTTTCTCTAACTCCTCCATAGGAGGCTCTGTGTTCAGTCCAATGGTTGGCTGCGAGCATCCACCTCTGTATTTGTAAGGCTCCGGTAGGGCCACTCAGGAGACAGCTATTTCAGGCTCCTTTCAGCAAGCATTTCTTGGCATCTACAATAGTGTTGGGGATTAAGAAGTAGTATTTCTCTATGTGAATGTTTATTGAAGATTTATTCACTGTGCTACTCTATGTTGTTACAGATTCTAAATTTTCTTCTTTTATTTTATCATACCCAAAATGATTAAATCAACCAAAATATCTGTTGGCTGCTATATAAGCTCTTGGTTTATATAGAAATATAAACATATTTCTATATTTACTCTTCTGATAAATGCAGTAAAAAGTGGTGTTCAATGGTCTATTTAGTTCTTCCTCTCTTGTTCTCTCTTGCCATTGCCTGCCCTCCCTCCTCTCTCCCCATTCTTCCCTCCTCTATCCAAGTGCTCGTGGCCAGCCTCCGCTCCTCTACTCCTCTACTTCCCTACTCTCTCTGTCTTTTTCTGCCACTAGCACCCTCTTGACTCTCCTCCAGATTCCCTGAGGAAACTCTGTTCTATACTATAAAAAGTAATAAGATCTAAATATATAAATAGTATATTATTTTATAAAAATATAAAAAAAATTGAGTTTATTATACAGTTTTCTTTTGAAATATTGAGGAGACATTTTAAAATGTCAATGACTAAGTTTCCTACATTATATATATATATATATAATGTAATATAATATATGAAATACATTTTAATAAGTGCAATTAGACTTGTGTTATCATATACACATATAATTATACATATGTGTGAATTTTCCCTTTCTCTACTTTCCTTCCCCTCTTCCTCTCAGCATCTCTCCCCTCTAATTCCCTCTCTCTTCCTTCTCTCCACTTTCTCTCCTTCTATTCCATCATTTTCTATAATGTTTGAGATCAAATTAACACTTACTCATTTTACACAGATTGCCTTTGAGCAATAGCACAGTAAGCAACCTGTTGTCAATTTTTTGATCTGTTTGCTCCATTTTTGTAGTATTTGGTGTTGAAACACGGGCATGTGCTCTACCAACTGAGTTACATTTTTTTAATTGAATATCGTCTTCATTTCCATTGCCACTGGTGAAACCTTTCCTGATTTTCCCCCTCCCCAAAGACCCCCAGGCCCCTCTCCCACCCCCTGACTCCACATATATGCCCCTCCACCCAATCCATTCTCACCTACCCTCCCAGTCAGTTTCCCTTTGTTGGGGCATTTATTGAGCCTTTACCTGACCAAGGACCACTCCTCCCACTGATGCCCAACAAGGCATTCCTCTGCCACATATTTGACTGGAACCATGTGTACCTCTTGGTTGATGGTTTAGTCCCTGGGAGTCCTGGGGCATCTGGGTGTCTGAAATCATTGTTCTTCCCATGGGGATGTAAACCCCTTCATCACCTCTGGACCACGCTCCAGGTCCTTCATTGGGGACCCCACGCCCAGTCCAGTGGTTGGCTGCTAGCATCTGCCTCTTTATCTGTAAGGTTCTGGCAGGGGCCCTCCACAGACAGCCATGGTATGCTCCTTTTGGTATATGCTTCTTGTGGACCATAGTAGTGTCAGGGTTTGGTGACTGTTTATAGGATGAATCCCCAGGAAGGACAGTCTCTGGGTGGCCTTTACTTCAGTCTCTGCTCCACATATTATCTCCCTTATTGCTCCTCTGAGTATGTTGTTTCCTTTTTCAGAGAAACCAAAGCACCCCCACTTCAGTTCTCCTTCTTGAGCTTCCTGCTGGATCAACTGGAGGTTAACATGCAGACAAATGCAAATCAACGCACTCTTATCTCCTTGTACAAAGCTCAAGTCCAAGTGGATCAAGAGTCTACACATAAAACCAGACACACTGAAGCTTATAGAGAAGAAAGTGGGGATGAATCTTGAACACATGACCACAGGGGAAAAGTTCCTGAACAGCACAGCAATGGCTTATGCTCTAAGAACAAGAATCGACAAATGGGACCTCATAAAACTGCAAAACTTCTGTAAGGCAAAGGACATGGTCAATCGAACAAAAGAACAACCAAAAAACCTGGGAAAAAAATCTTTACTAACCCTACATCCTATAGAGGGCTAATATCCAATGTATACAAAGAACTCAAGAAGTTTGTCTTCGGGGAGTCAAATAACCCTATTAAAAAATGAGGTACAGAGCTAAACAGGAAATTCTCAGCTGAGGAAACTTGAATGGCTCTAAAGCACCTAAAGAAGTGTTCGACATCCTTAGTTATGAGGGAAATGCAAATCAAAACAACACTGAGATTTCACCTCACACCAGTCAGAATGACTAAGATGAAAAACTCAGGGGAAAGCAGATGCTGGAGAGGATGTGGGGGAAAAAGGAACACTTCTCCATTGTTGATGGGATTGCAAGTTGGTAAAACCATTCTGGAAATCTGTTTGGTGATTCCTTAGAAAATTAGACATAGTACCACCTGAGGAACCAGTTATACTACTCCTGGGCATATACTCAGAAGATGCTCCTACATGTAATAAGGACACATGCTCCACTATGTTCATAGCTGCCTTATTTATAATAGCCAGAACCTGGAAAGAACCCTGATGTCCTTCAACAGAGGAATGGATACAGAAACTATGCTTTATATGTGTATATATATATATATATATATATATATATATATATATATATATATATGTGTGTGTGTGTGTGTGTGTGTGTGTGTGTGTGTGTGTGTGTGTATGTGTGTGTGTGTGTGTGTGTGTGTGTGTGTGTGTAAAATGGAGTACTATTCAGCTAATAAAAACAATGAATTCCTGAAATTCTTAGGCAAATGGATGGAACTAGAAAGTGTCATCCTGAGCAAGGTAACCCAATCACAAACGAACATACATGGCATGCACTTACTAATAAGTGTATAATAACCCAAAGGTTCAAAATAAACAAGTAACAATTCACCCAGCACAGGAAGCTCAAGAAGGAAGACTTAAGTGATGCTGTTTTGTTCCTCTGAGAAAGGGAACATTTTGAATTCTATGTAACTGATTTTTTTTTTTTTATAATTGGAGGTTAGATTTAGGGTTCAGGTTAGGATTAGGGTGAGGGCTTTTACTGTCTGACATCTAGAGTTTATTTTTCTCTGTAGTCTATTAATTAGTCTCTATCTATATCAATAGAACTATCTAGGGGGGTTATATGACTTTAAAGTATGCATTAGAAATTATTTATAAGGGGGATCTTTAAATTACAAACTAAGAAAATTGCTTCTTCAATCGAAAACAAATAACTCAAAAAGAAAAAACTAACTAAATAAAGAGAAATTGAGGTTAACTTTCACATGAAGTTTGTTATCAGGCATAGGCAAATGTCCCATCTCAGTGGGTAAAGTTAGATACTTGCCCAACGTTTGATTCCATTCTGTTTTCTCTTTTAATTTTACTGGAACATTTTAATACCTAATTATAGTAAAATGCCTGAGAAGGAAACAATGCTAGAATTTTAAGAGTAAATTCAGTATATTCAAAGATTGTTTTTACTTTTATGTTCATATATATTCAAATTAAAATCAATAAAAAGTATTTAAGTTCCATCATATTTTGTGATAGGTAGATAAGCAAAGATAAACATAGATATTTTCATTCCTAATGTAAAGATTTATTGAAAAGATATTGCTATTTGTTTTAATTAAACACACCTGGGCACTTATCCTGTCTTACCTATTGAGGCAAAGCCTGAGTGTCATACTTCTCTAGTATAAAAAGAAAAACTCAAGATGTCATTTTCTGTCAATCCATTTTACAGAAGTTCATTTATTCAGCTATTCATTCACAAACAGAAATATTGAAAAAACTTTATTCTAAACCCCAAAGAAGCTTTGCTTCAGATCAATTTATTTGAACAATTGCTTAGCAAGGCATAGCAAGCTGTAAATATACCACTTTCACAAGAAATACATTGCTTAAGGAGAAAATAAATAGTGCATAATTTTTCAGTTTGTTCTTTCCAAATCCAAAACAGCATCTGTTTAAGAAAAGACAAATGGATTTTCTATTCCAGGGACTTTTCAACAACAAAACAACAACAACAACAAAAACACTTGAAAGGAGACCTTTCATTTGGAATCAATAAAAGTCTACATAACAAACAATATTTTGGTCTTTTAGCAAGACAGTCTATTTCTTTTTAGGAACCAGTATCTAAGAAACAAGGATGGAAGACAAAGATGTATTGTTCATAGCAATTAAAGTGAAAACTTACATAAATAAAGGCCGGGACTTTGTGTCAATTCCAGACACAGCTTTTGGAAGGAACACTGAGACATCACAGCTATAAAGCCTAAGCAAAGTAAGACATGACACTGTAAAACAGTTTGTAATCTAGTTTGAGTTTTTAGCTTGAATGAGGATATGTAGGATAGAAAACAAAAGTAATATAATCATTTAAATTATAAGATTTACTCATTTTAAAAGTTGGAAAATCTTTTGTGAAATTAGCATCATGAATATTTCTAATATGCATACTCTTACTACATAAAATTCACAATTCTGATTTATTTAAAATTTTTATGACACTTATTCTTTTCTACTTCTATAGTACTAAATAAGGTACTTGTATCTAAGGTCAACTGCTCATATTTTTTATACATTGACCTTCCTTCATCTACCTATTTACTTATACACTATGTAGCAAGCACTTCTTGAAGTGGAAGTATATTATACTGATTTTGTTTACCCATTCAGGATTCTAGTTTATTTGGCTTCTATCCTTGGTTATCTGTTACCATTAAACATTGGAACACACATACTTAAGTGATATCTCAACTTCTTGTGTTATTGTTATAATTTAGCCTATATAGCGTGCTAAACCTAGTTCAGTGACTTGGGTAGGTTTGTATTCACCTTCTCACAGGTAAAAGGGAGGAGACTTTTGAGGAGGGACTGAAAAGAGAAGAGGGCTGTGACTGAGATCTAAAATGAGTAAATAAATATATGAAAAACGAGGATAGTTTTCTTGAGAATATAGTCACTAGGAGTTTTGGAAATTTGTACCTGTTTTGATCATAGTTCTTGGAGTTTTCACAACAAGAAATAATTAATGTAAAACTGAACAAACAACTCTAGATTATAAGAGAGGATCACAAAACTAGGTATCTTTGTATGAAAACTTTTACGTATAGATTGGGATATTTAATTTAGAAATGAATACATCTTAAAAGAAGTGGTAGGCATAAAGCCATATAGTAATAAAACACATTTAATTTGCTTCAGTATTTAAAGTAATTATAATCATTTAATTCTAGTTTTAAATATTGCTGCCAACCTTAATGTAAGATGAAATTACAGAAACCAAAGATAATTACAGTGCAGAAAATGAAAAACTATGCGCAGCCCAAAGATACATTTGTCTCATGTTTCTTCCTCACATTTATCATGGACCATTTTAGAAGATGAAGTGGACTGACTATAAGAAAAAGAAGTTAAGGAGAACTGCTGTGGAAGAGTGTCTTCTAGACAGTCAGGGTCATTGCACTCATGAACTCAAAGTTAGTAATTGTAGCCTTTGCAAGATCAAGTCTATCAAACGTCAAGCATTGATAGGAAATACATATATAAAGCTTTACCACTAATTCAAGAACACTGGCAATTGAAGGAATGTTGGGATAAGGAGAATCTCTTTTCTTAGGCCAGTGGACTGATGCAGATGCAGAAACCCTCATTGGGTATAGGTTGGGCACTCTTGTGAAAGAGTTGAGGGAAGGATTGAAAGCCCCCAAGGAGATGGCCATGTGTTGGACGATCAGCAGTGTCAAATACGTTGGACCTCTAGGAGCTCCCAGAGACTAAGCCACCAACTGAAGAGCATACAAGGACTGGTTTGGGGCCACCTGCACATATATAGCAGAGAGCTGCCTTGTCTGGCCTCAGTGGGAAATGATGTGTATAGTTCTATAGAGACTTGATGCATCAGGATGGGGTTATTAAGGGGGGAGTGGCCTGTCAGATCAGAGGTGAAGGGGAGTAGAGATAGGGTATAAAGTCTTTGAGGGGAATGTGGAGGCAGCAGCATTTGAGATGTAAGTAAATAAAATGTTCTCAGCAAAGGGTTGTCAAACCTATGTTATTTGTATTTTAGTAAAATGATATAAAATATTAGTATACTGATATGACAATAAAGAACACATTGCAAATTGTTTGTAGAGTGAAACAACAGAAAAATTTCCATAGTATTGTTCTATATTATATTTTTAAAAGATATATGCAAAGGAAACATGACAATGAAAAATAGATCAAAATTTCAAATTTTATCTCCTTATATGCCTATGTCCCTTTCAACATATATGGAATACATATTCTTTAAGATTAATTTTAACTTCTTGGTAACATTCAGAAAATGCTTATTACAACACACACATATGTACAAACATTGTCTTCAGTTAGGGATGTGAGAAATTTTCATGAGTTAAGAGTCAGTATAGGTGGTAAATCTGATTACATGGGAATTCCAAAGCACGGTAAAGTTGATTACATTGTTCTCTGGAAGGCAAGTTAAGCACAGGCTGGGTACACAGTAAGGCACTGAGGTAAGTACACAGTCTTAAACAACCTCAATGTAGGGTATTAAATAGGCTGCAGAATGTGTCAAAAGAGGCTACTGATAGCAAAAAATATTCTCAGAAACTATATCACAATATATAAAAACAATCTAAGCACTCTGTTGAGTCATGATTTTATTACCACTAAGCAAAAATATAGCAAACAAGTTTACCTTGTTCTTATGCTAGCACATAGGGGTGAACTCCATGTAGGAACAAGTTTGATTTCTCCATGTTCAATGAGCTCTGTAGGTGCTTTCTTTAGCAATGGGACCTTGTTGGGAGTTTGTCGAGAATAGCCTACAGTTTTGATAACTGCCTGGATTGTTTAGGTATTATCAAAGGAACTCTTTAGCCAACATCTCAATTAGATAAAACCATATCCTGGCACTAGAAGCTTCATTGGGTGACATGGGTTGGTAAGTTGAGATTCTGTAATTGAGCTACAAAAGGTTAAATAAATTATTAGATCTTTGTTTCTCCTACAATTTCTACTTGCAGAACATGTCCCTTTGCTTCCTTGCTTGAATATTTCTTTGTTGACATTTCTTTTTCTGTTCTTTAAATTGTACAGGTAAGAATGAAAGCTAATTAAAGAACATCTTGATATGGGGAATGACTTCCATGGAAGATTAAGAAAGCCCTGGAAATCAAATTTTCTCTAGGACCAGGAGTGCTCCATGTAGAGTAAGGTCTAGCTGAAAAGAAGTTGGCAATGCTTAGGTGACACTCTTGCACTCATTACGCAGATAGAAGAGGCACCAAGAAACACTCTGGTGTTTATCTCTGTATGCATTATGGAAGCACAGACTCTCAAAATGTCACAAAGTCTGCAGAGCTGATTACTTTTCCTCTTTGATCTGGAGACAGAAGAAGCTAAATGTGATTAGTTCAAAAGTTTTGTTTTCCACTGGAAGAAAATGTAGGGGAGTGGCAGGGGCTTGTGTCAAACTGAGCATCATCAAACCAAGACAAAGTCATCATTTATTTACACATATGATTCAAATATTCCTCAGACACCAGTCAAGTCAGTTTGCTTCTTAATAAAGTATGCTCCCTTGTAAATTGGAAATAATTTTATAGGAAAATACACTGTTGTTTCTCACTATTGTGACAGCAATAGAATGAGTTAAACAACACACTTCGGGTAGGCTATCTAGGATGCTGAAGAACAGTAAAAGACCAGAGTTGAGGATTAATTCTCCTATTTGTGGTAAGAGTCACAAAGCTGTTTATCAGATTCTTAGCTTCCTAGACAAGTGTGCACCAGCTTGGAAACCTACAAAAGCCCATGAAATATAATCAGAGATTTCAAGTGAAGAAATATATGTGTCTATGCTAAGTAACTATTGTAACATGCAGAATAAGATTTTTCCCAAAGGACTTTGTGATCCCGGTACTGTGCACTAGCTTGAGAATTATCTTTAGACTGATTGGTGCATATTTATCAGTGGCACGAAGCCCTCTGTTTTTATACCAGCTTCGCTTTCTGTGTGTTAGATATGATGTAGCATGGTGCTTTACCTATGCTATAGAGAATCATCAACATTTGCATTGGTTTATGTAAAATATTGTCTTTTAGACTTTATTTTTAGTATGGATGTTTTGAAACAGAAGGTTGTTGAATCATCTAAGAGGTTTACCTAAGGATACTATTTGCCATATTGCCTTCTTTAGATCCTGAATGCCCAGGAATTTCATTAATTTAAACCTCCACATTTTACAGATAAAAAAGAAAAGAAAATGCAGCTGAGATTTGTGTGAGGAATTATTGGCTAAATTAGGTTAGAGTAATGCTGTTTTCTGTCTTTGCTGATGTATTTGTCAGGCAGAGATATGAGAAAGTGAAGTTCTCATAATAGTTTATGAGCAAAATAAAAGAGACTAGACAGATAACCACTATCACTGCTGCAGATTGCTAAAAGAAGCTTACTAACTTGGGGATAAAAAAAGATGTCCCAGGGCCTTATCAGCAAATTCAATTACAAATGCAAAGCCAGGAGGTTTATAAACTCTAAGCTAAAATCAGATTTTGATCACTTAGAGGCATCCTGGTTGCTTTTCATAGGTCTAAACCTCAGCTTGATGAGACAGGAGGAAAATGGAAAGCATATATTTTGAGGCAAGGGGGGTTACATTTAAAATAATAAAATAGGTCTGCATGGAGGAGCTAAGCTAGCAGATTGGCCCAGCAGGTGCTCTCATTAAGACAGTTCCTTGAAGCTGAGGATTGTTAGCATAAACAGGAAAGCAATACCTTAGTTAGAGTCCTTAGACACAGGCATTCATCTTCAAACTAAACTGTCCTTTGAAGAATTATGGGGTCCACAGAAACTGATCCTTTGGTATATTCTTAATATCAGGCACAATAAGTATTACTACAAATTGCAAATGAGCACTGCTCTAACTTAAATTGTTTGTGTGCCATATTACCTGTGTTCACGGATACCAGAATAGACAATTTTCAAAGACTATTTCACTTTTGAAAATTGGGGCATTTCTTTTGGAAATAATGTGAGCTAATATCTGGCTTTGTAGGGAAAACATCTTCATACCACTATCCTGCATCATGAAATATCTATATTTTTCAAATTCAATAGAATTCAATCAATTCTCATCAATTGCATGTGATATATATGTGGTAAATATGAAGTGTCTGTGCATGTGCAAAGGCCATTGAAGGAAGTTGAGTGTCCTTCTCTATCATACACTTCATGATACCTCACGTGACACCTTCAGTGTCCCTCGCTGAGCCTGAAGTTTGACTGATAATGAGCAGGTCTCAGCCTCCAGCCTTTGTCTTACTGCAGTGATGTGCCCATGCCCAGCTTTTTACAGAGGTTCTTGTGATTTGGACTCAGTTACTCATGCTTGTACTACATCCTTCTCTTCTCACCCATCTGGAGCCATCAGCCAAGCAGAGAGAATTCAGGAATTGCCCTAGAATCTCTGTAGGTATCTAAGAGTTGTACAGTTTAGTATTCATCTGGAGGATATGGAACCTGAACTAGACATCTCCTTCAATGTTGATGACCCAAGTTGATTACTCTAACATGCACTAGCAAGTTGATCAGCAAGAACATAGACAAGAAACACATTTAATCTCAGTATTTTTAAGTAAGACTTATATTTTTATGAAGATATAAAGTAAAATTATTTTGGTTACATATACCAGTAGAGTAGTATATCTTAGTATTCATGGGAAACTCCCAAACACAGGATCAGGGGCTCTCTATGACTCTGTTGCCTGGCTTTGGGACCCTTTCCCCCAATGAACTGTCACCTCTAGCCTCAGTAGAAGATAAGATGTTCCTATTACTAATACAAATTGTTGTGCAAAGGCTAGTTGATATGCATGGGAGGCCTCCCCTTTTCTGAAAAGAAGGAAAGGAGTGGATGGGTAGGCATAGGGGACATTGGGGCCATGAAGGACAGGCAGTAAAACAGGCAGGAAAAACTGTGGTTAGGATATAAAGTTAGCTAATTAAGTAAGTAAGTAAATTATAAGAATCAAACAACAGCAATAACAGCAATAACAACAACAAAATCAACATAGGAGCTTAAAATCAATATGTGTCTCCAAATTTCTCAATGTCATAACTGAATCCAGGAATGGAGTCTGGTTGGGAGACTTCTGTGAACTTGTGAGAAAACTCCAAGAAAACAAGGCAAGAGTCCTGTGATCTCAGTTTCTTCAAAAACCACTGAATTGTTCTTGGAATGTGCATTTCTGTCTCTCCCAAGTGTAGTGGATAGAAGTGACTTTGCATTATAGTATTCAGTACAACTGGGTATTGTTATTTGTTTATATGTATTTATGGAAAAATATGGTTTTGTCATGTGCAACATTGCCTCTGCCAAATTAAGCTGTCCTGTGTAATTTTACACTTTATTCATATTACACTTCTTTTTTTAATATTTTTATTTTCTAAATTCTTTGTTTACATTCCAAATGATTTCCCCTATCCCGGATCCCCCTCCCCATATGTCCAATAAAACTTGTCTCCATCCATTCTCCAATCACCTCCCTTCTTGTTTTCTTTGTCCTTATATTCCCCTCCAATGCTAGATCAACCCTTTCCAGGATCAGGACCTTCTCCATACTTCTTCATGGGAGTCATTTGTTATGCGATTTGTGCCTTGGGTATTCGGGGCTTCTGGGCTAATTAATATCCACTTATCAGAGATTGCATTCCATGTGTATTCTTTTGTGACTGGGTTACCTCACTTAGGGTGATATTTTCCAGATCAAACCATTTGCCTAAAAGTTTTGTGAATCCATTGTTTCTAATTGCTGAGTAGTATTCCATTGTGTAAATATGCCACGTTTTCTGTATCCATTCCTCCTTTGAGGGGCATCTGGGTTCTTTCCAGCTTCTGGCTATTATAAATAAGGCTGCTATGAACATAATGGAGCATGTGTCTTTATGGCATGCCTGGGAATCCTTTGGGTATATTCCCAGGAGAGGTATAGGAGGGTCCTCCGGAAGTGTCATGTCCAGTTTTTTGAGGAACAGCCAGACTGATTTCCAAAGTGGTTGTACCATCTTATAGCCCCACCAGCAGTGGAGGAGTGTTCCTCTTTCTCCATATCCTCGCCAACACCTGCTGTCTCCTGAGTTTTTGACCTTAGTCATTCTGACTGGTGTAAGGTGAAATCTCAGGGTTGTTTTGATCTGCATTTCCCTATTGACTATTGATATTGAGCACTTCTTAAGGTGCCTCTCAGCCATCTGAATTTCTTCAGGTGAAAATTCTTTGTTAAGATCTGTACCCCATTTTTAATAGGGTTATTTGGTTCCCTGGAGTCTAACTTCTTGAGTTCTTTGTATATATTGGATATTAGCCCTCTATCAGATGTAGGGTTGGTGAATATTCTTTCCCAATTTGATGGTTGCCGTTTTGTCTTTTTAACAGTGTCCTTTGCCTTACAGAAACTTTGTTATTTTATGAGGTCCCATTTGTCAATTCTTGATCTTAGAGCATAAGCTATTGGTGATCTGTTCATCAACTTTTCCCCCATGCCCATGTCCTCTAGGGTTTTCCCCAGTTTCTTTTCTATTAGTTTCATTGTGTCTGGTTTTACATGGAGGTCCTTGATCCACTTGGAGTGAAGTTTAGTACATGGAGATAAGAATGGATCAATTCACATTCTTCTGCATGCTGACCTCCAATTGAACCAGCACCATTTGTTGAAAAGGCTATCATTTTTCCACTGGATGTTTTTGGCTCCTTTGTCGAAGATCAAGTGACCATAGGTGTGTGGATTCATTTCTGGATCTTCAATTCTATTCCATTGGTCCACTTGTCTGTCATTGTGCCAATACCATGCAGTTTTTAATACTATTGCTCTGTAGTATTGCTTGAAGTCAGGGATACTGATTCCCCCAGAATTTCTTTTGTTGTTGAGAATAGTTTTAGCTATCCTGGGTTTCTTGTTATTCCAGATGAATTTGAGAATTGTTTTTTCTAACTCTGAAGAATTGAGTTGGGATTTTGATGGGGATTGCATTGAATCTGTAGATTGCTTTTGGCAAGATGGCCATTTTAACTATATTAATCCTGCTGATCCGTGAGCATGGCAGATTTTTTCCATTTTCTGAGGTCTTCTTCGATTTCCTTCTTCAGAGACCTGAAGTTCTTGTCATATAGATCTTTCACTTGTTTGGTTAGAGTCACACCAAGATACTTTATATTGTTTGTGGCTATTGTGAAGGGTGTCCCTTCCCTAACTTCTTTCTCAGCCTGCTTATCCTTTTGGTATAGGAAGGCAACTGATTTGCTTGAGTTGATTTTATAACGAGCCACTTTGCTGAAGTTGTTTATCAGCTGTAGGAGTTCTCTTGTGGAGGTTTTCGGGTCACTTATGTAGACTATCATGTCATTTGCAAATAGTGATAATTTGACTTCTTCCTTTCCAATTTTTATCCCCTTGACCTCCTTATGTCGTCTAATTGCTCTAGCTAGGATTTCAAGTACTATATTGAAAAGATATGGAGAGAGAGAGGACAGCCTTGTCTAGTCCCTGATTTTAGTGGGATTGCTTCAAGTTTCTCTCCATTTAGTTTGATGTTGGCAACCGGTTTGCTGTATATTGCTTTTACTATGTTTAGATATGGGCCTAGACATGAATTCATTGCACTGATAGAATTCTGCACTGAAGCCATCTGGTCCCGTGCTTTTTTTGGTTGGGAGACTTTCTATGAACCTTTTTATTTCTTCAGGTGTTATGGGACTGTTTAGTTGATCTATTTGATCCTGATTTAGTTTTGGTATTACACTTCTTAACCCTCAATAAATTTTCCATTGTCTAATATTCTGAATAAAATCTGCTATTGCATGATACTGTAGTCCACTTCATTGTTAGTCTCCATTGTCAGAGGCTTATACCTCTAGTAGTGTGGTAAACACCTCAAGATGTTCATGCATCTTGCTATCATGACCAACAGTAATTCCAGTTTCAGCTTAAGTTTGCTATTTATTTGTATTACTTATTCATCCAAGGAACTTCACATGTAGTTTTCTAAGCAATTTTGAAGAAAACATTTGAAAGTTTCATTGCATTTTAATGTTTGTGAATCTTCTCACCAAGAATAGATTATCATTTACTGAATTAGAATGATAATTCCTAAAATTTATCACTAACAATTTCTGGGAAATTGTGTAATAGGTATTAATTAACTCAATAATTCTTCAAAATAAGAATGAGAATTTGTGGTTATTGTTTTTTTCAGTGCAGAGAAACTGAAAAAAATGGTAATTCACACACACACACACACACACACACGCACACGCACACGCACACGCACACGCACACACACACACACACACAAATTCAATAACTACATGGCAAAATGAAGTTTGATCCCAAGTTTTTGAATTAGATATTTTTTGTTTATTTCTTTACTTGTAATCTTTTTGGCTCTTTGTTTCAATTTTTGTTTGAGACAGTGACTCATTATGTAGCTCTTGCTATCCTGCAACCCGTGATGTGTACACCAGGCTGGCTTGCAACTCATGGAGAATCTTCTGCACATGAGTCCAAGCACTGGTGTTAAAGCTGTGAACTACACCAAGCTTGATTATATTTTTTTAAAAAATATTTTATTATATTTTCATTTTGAATTATATTTTGGTTTTTATGAATTTTTGTTTTGTGAATTTATATTACATCATTTACCCTTTATCATTCCTCCTTCTAGACCCTCCCTTTGTTCTCTTTAAATTCATGGCCATTTCTTTTAATAATGGTTGTTATATCACACACACATATACACACACACACGTATATATTAATATACAAGTACAGCACCTCAGCCTTTTATGAGCAATTCTGTCTCCTACAAATACCATGAATTACATCCATAAAATCTCACCATATGACTGCCTAGACATGAATTCATTGCACTGAATAGTAACAATGATATCAGACATGCTAATGTAGACTGAGAAAAACCCAGGAGGCCTCAATCCTGTGCAAAGAGCTACAGGCAGCCAAGGAATGCTGAGCAAGGGGAAAAAAAGTCTTATTTAGAGATGAGTACACAAGGTAGCTATCCAATATTAAATAATCAGGTCTAAAAACATACACAAATGTATTATATGAAGTGAGCAAGTTGTACATACATATTTAGAAATTTTATTTTTAAGAAGTTCTTTGTGTGTGTGTGTGTGTGTGTGTGCGCGTGTGCGTGTACGTGTGCGTGTACGTGTGCGTGTGTGTGTGTGTGTGTGTGTGTGTGTGTGCTTCCACATTAGAAATGTAATGATCCCATCTGGGCATGAATTTGGGAACAGATCTTAATTTGTCAAAACAAATTGAAAAGCTTTCCTCCCTTATATCTGGCACTAAGTATTAAGAAATACTCTTTTTTTATGTTTTTTTACATTTTTTATTTGATATGTTTTTTATTTACATTTCAAATGATCTCCCCTTTTCAAGCCCCCCCTACTCCCCAAAAGTCACATAAGCCCCCTTCCCTTCCTGTTCTCCCTTCCACCCCTTCCTACTTCCCTGTTCTGGTTTTGCCCTATACTGCTACACTGAGTCTTTCCAGAACCATGGGCCACTTTTCCATTCTCTTGTACATCATTTGATGTGTGGATTATGTTTTGGGTATTCCAATTTTCTAGACTAATATCCACTTACTAGTGAGTGCATACCATGATTGATCTTTTGAGACTGGCTTGCCTCACTTAGAGTGATGTCTTAATTAGTTCTACAATATAAAAATTTCCTAAAAATCTCCTTGTAAGAAATTTACAAGTGAAATCACATTCAGATGCCATTGGCAATCCTGTATCTTTATCATTTCTGTTAAATTTTATACTATTGTTATCCAATAGATTTGTATATACTTTGCTTATTCTGTCATTAGCTGCAGCTATTAAAAAGCTGACTATATATATATATATATATATATATATACATATATATATACATTTCAATAAATAATATCAAAGCTTTTAACAGATATAATTTCATGTTTAATTCCAGTATTTACTAGTGTCCATATGTAAAATTTCACATATTGGTTTTTCCTCAAGCACAACTGTAAAAATATTGACTGAAAACATGTCCATTTTAAATTTTAAATATTTTTCTCCTAGATGTTTTATCTGAGGGGGCCCAGTAAATATTATTAGGGAAACTCTATGACCATCTATTATCAATATATTTTCTAAATGAATTGTTGATGTAGTCAAAATCTACTCAAATGAATGTTATTGAGTTTGACATTAATAATCACTTCATAAATATTCTAAATATTCCATGCTAAAACAGACTATCAAACACACACATGTCTGTGCACACGTGCACACAGAAAGAGAGAGAGAGAGAGAGAGAGAGAGAGAGAGAGAGAGAGAGAGAGAGAGACCAGTGATGATGGAATTAAAAATAAAGTATAAACCACAAAAAAATGACAGGAAAAGAAGGAAGAGTTTTTTACTAATGTGAAGTAATTCAAAATATCTATAGAGGAGTCAGACTTCAATATGTAAAGTTTGTGATAAAGATTCTATTTGTTTTTTACATAAAACCACATTTTTTAAATAATATTCTGCACTAAAACATTTCATTTGTTTGTAAATGAAATGTTATGATGGCAATTTCCTTTTCTTGTTATTTTACATCTTGCTTGTTGGTATATCTTGTGTATGTGTGTCTCCCCGTGCAAAGGAAGGACACCACTTCTTTACTTTAGGCCTTCTAGATTAATGGGAAAGCAGCCACACTCAAATTTAAGGGTCAGAGTTTTCTTGTGTCTCTGTTAACATTGCCTAAGGGATTCTTTCCTCTGCAGAAATTTCACATTCAATCATAGCATACTCTGGGGGCATTTGTCATGGTCTTGACAGGTTGGATAAATGGTTAGTTAAAGCCACAGCGAAGGTCAATAAGGACAAGACTGAGGTGGCTAAATTAAAAGCAAACTATCAGTTATAACCGGCTTGTTATGAAATAACTAGTTAGGTTCAAATAGAGCAGAATTGCAAGTGTCAGGTAATAGATTTAATAGATTTACAAGCATAGATTTTGACTCTGTAGTAATAGGCAATTAAAATCAAAACTCTACTTTTGTACAGTTGAAATCAGGACCTGAAAGACTGTTGACATCTTCCCATCATATTTATTATTGAGAGAGCAGCATTAATAAAGAAAAATATTAAAGGTGTAACACAACCAAGATGCAAGAGAAAATTAAAGGAGCAAAAGTTGTAGTGTTCACAATGGTCTGCATGCTGAATGGGATGAATGTAAGAAACAGTAGACAAGTTAGCAAAAAGTCTGCTGAGTTCTCTCCTCAGGACCAATGGTCATGGGCTTCAGCTTAAACATGTTAGCATACTCTTTCAGTATTAACATCTAAATCCTTGACTATGCATGAGAAAAATTACAAATACATTTGAATTCTGAGAGTTGAACCATACTCAAATAATTCAGTATTATTTGCAATACTGGTAGTTTAAATATTTTAAACTATTTAATTTAAATAGATTCATTTAATAGACTTAAATAAGTTTCAATAAAATATTAAAATTTGCATTTTCAACTAATTTACCACAGACTTTTAAGCCAGGTACAGAGTTCAAAACTATAGTATCCATACATTAAATAAAAAGTGATTATTAACAAAGGCAACCCCTGAATGAATTAGATATTTCCTTGAGCCTCTCAGAATTCTTCTAGTATTCAGTAAGCACCAGTGTTAGGCTAATATATTTAGAACTCAAAGCATCATCTACATAGTCATTAAAATTATGGTAATGACACTATCATAAGCAGTTCACAAACAATGGGAAGCTGCCTATGTAATTAATGTCTTTCTTGAATCAATTTAGTCTTTAATTTTCGATAATGAATAACAAATTTTAAGACATTTGCTCATAATGCAATCTATTCCCATGAGCTTACTACTTGATGGAATCAACCAATGCCTTCAACGCATTCTCTGAAGACACCAAATGTTCAATCCTTCAGAGGTTCACCTGCTATTATGAATTTCTTGTACCAACACAGTCTCATTTGTAGGAACTATTGTTTGGGAAAATCCTCATTTGAAACTTTTATAAATATGAATATGCATTCACAGCATGGCAATGCATCCAACATATTAAATTGAAAATGTAAGTAATTGAAACTCAAGTTAAACTGAATATAAACAGCAAGAATTAAGGAAACTTTGTAATTTTATGAGGTCCCATTTGTCAATTCTTGCTCTTAGAGCATACGCTATTGGTGTTCTGTTCAGAAACTTTCTCCCTGTACCGATGTCCTCAAGGGTATTCCACAGTTTCTTTTCTATTAGCTTCAGAGTGTCTGGCTTTATGTGGAGGTCCTTGATCCATTTGGATTTGAGCTTAGTACAAGGAGACAAGGATGGATCAATTCGCATTCTTCTGCATGCTGACCTCCAGTTGAACCAGCACCATTTGTTGAAAAGGCTATCTTTTTTCCATTGGATGTTTTCAGCCTCTTTGTCGAGGATCAAGTGGCCATAGGTGTGTGGGTTCATTTCTGGATATTCAATCCTGTTCCATTGATCCCCCTGCCTGTCACTGTACCAATACCATGCAGTTTTTAACCCTATTGCTCTGTAGTATTGCTTGAGGTCAGGGATACTGATTCCCCCAGACTTTCTTTTGTTGCTGAGAATAGTTTTAGCTATCCTGGGTTTTTTGTTGTTCCAGATGAATTTGATAATTGCTCTTTCTAACTCTGTGAAGAATTGAGTTGGGATTTTGATGGGTATTGCATTGAATCTGTATATTGCTTTTGGCAAAATGGCCATTTTAACTATATTGATTCTACCGATCCATGAGCATGGGAGGTTTTCCCATTTTTTGAGGTCTTCTTCCATTTCCTTCTTCAGAGTCTTGAAGTTCTTGTCATACAGATCTTTCACATGTTTGGTAAGAGTCACCCCAAGATACTTTATACTGTTTGTGGCTATTGTGAAGGGGGTCATTTCCCTAATTTCTTTCTCAGCCTGCTTATCCTTTGAGTATAGGAAGGCAACTGATTTGCTTGAGTTGAATTTATAACCTGCCACTTTGCTGAAGTTGTTTATCAGTTGTAGGAGCTCTCTAGTTGAGTGTTTTGGGTCACTTAGGTAGACTATCATGTCGTCTCCAAATAATGATAGTTTGACTTCTTCCTTTCCAATTTGTATCCCTTTGACCTCCTTATGTTGTCGAATTGCCCGAGCTAGTACCTCAAGTACAATATTGAAAAGATAAGGAGAAAGGGGGCAGCCTTGTCTGGTCCCTGATTTCAGTGGGATTGCTTCAAGTTTCTCTCCATTTAGTTTGATGCTGGCTACCGGTTTGCTGTATATTGCTTTTACTATGTTTAGGTATGGACCTTGAATTCCTGTTCTCTCCAAGACTTTAAGCATGAAAGGATGCTGAATTTTGCCAAATGCTTTTTCAGCATCCAATGAAATGACCATGTGGTTTTGTTCTTTGAGTTTGTTTATGTAGTGGATTATGTTGATGGATTTCCGTATATTGAACCAACCCTGCATTCCCGGGATAAAGCCTACTTGATCATGGTGGATGATCGTTTTGATGTGTTCTTGGATTCGGTTGGCAAGTATTTTATTGAGTATTTTTGCATCGATGTTCATAAGGGAAATTGGTCTGAAGTTCTCTTTCTTTGTTGGATCTTTGTGTGGCTTTGGTATCAGCGTAATTGTGGCTTCGTAGAAGGAATTGGGTAGTGTTCCTTCTGTTTCTATTTTGTGGAATAGTTTGAAGAGTATTGGTGTTAATTCTTCTTTGAAGGTCTGTTAGAATTCTGCACTGAAACCATCTGGTCCTGTGCTTTTTTTGGTTGGAAGACTTTCTATGACTCCTTCTATTTCTTTAGGCATTATGGGACTGTTAAGATGGTCTAGTTGGTCCTGATTTAATTTTGGTATTTGGTATCTGTCAAGGAAATTGTCCATTTCCTCCAGATTCTCCAGTTGTGTTGAGTACAGTCTCTTGTAGTAGGATCTGATGATTTTTTGGATTTCCTCAGTTTCCGTTGTTTCATTTCTAAGTTTGTTAATTTGGATACTTTCTCTGTGCCCTTTGGTCAGTCTGGCTAAGGGTTTATCTATCTAGTTGATTTTCTCAAAGAACCAGCTCCTGGTTTTGTTGATTTTTTGTATGGTTCTCTTTGTTTCTGCTTGATTGATTTCTGCCCTGAGTTTGAAGGTGTTTTCTTGTGGGACATAGAGCTTGACCATGACAATATGCACTAGGCTGAAGTTACTACTGTGGCACTTGTCATAGTTAAGAAACTGAAGCAGTGGCCACAAGAACAAGTTGCTACAGGCATGCTCTGTATGGCATGCTCCACCTGCTTCTTATGTCACTCAGGACACTCTACTCAGAGACATCACCACCCAAACATGCACTGGGCTCTTCCATATCATTCACCAATAAAGGGAACGACTCGGGTACACACTGATCTTATATTTTTTTGTTTGTTAAGATTTTATTTATTATTATATGTGAGTTCACAGTAGCTGTCTTCAAACACACCAGAAGAGGGCATCAGGTCTCATTACAGATGGTTGTGAGCCACCATGTGATTGCTGGGATTTGAACTCAGAACCTTTGGAAGAGCAGTCAGTGCTCTAAACCGCTGAACCATCTCTCCAGCCCCACACTGACCTTATAAAGATATTTTCTAAACTGAAATTTACTCTTGGAGAACTCTTGTTTGTCTCAAGTACACACACACACACACACACACACACACACACACACACACACCACAACACACAGCAGCAAGAGCAACAATAGCAACAACAATAAGACCTAATTAATACCACCACCAACAGACCTGGTTGCTGTATATATCTTTTGTATAAATTGAAGAATACAGAAAGAAATGCTAAATATTCATAAATAGCAATGAAGTCGACTAAGCACAGAGGAAAGAAAGAAGTAGAGGCAGTCATAGGAAATTCCCAGAGCAGAAAGAGCTTTACTTGGTCTTGTTATCTATGTATTCTCCTTCAATATTCTTATGTAGTTCCACAGTTTAGTTTAAACTTCAATGACTTTGCTATCTAGCTTGCAAACTAATTACCACTTTTTACAAATTGACTCTTTTCTCATAGATATTAAATACATTGTTTACCTGGATCTCTGTTCTGTTTCTGTCTTTTGTCTTCTGCTTTTCCTGTATTACTTTTTTATTTTGTCCTTCTGTACTATATTTTATTCTGTTTTAGGCATTTCTTCCTTTTTCTTCTCTCTCAGTTTCCCTCTACTCCTCTTAATGTTTACACTTTCTCACACTCTGTCAAAAAAAAAAAAAAAAACAAAAAAAAACTCTATCACTAGGTTCTCCTGAATACATTATTCTATTGCAGTCTCAAACTAAGAGTCAAGTGTTTCTTTCCTGTGCATGCACAAATAAGTGTAATCTTCACAATGAAAAGCTCTTTATCTTTGCATCCACTCTTCTGTTGAGGGATACCTGGGTTCTTTCCAGCATCCGGCAACCAACAAATTGGGAAAAGATCTTCACCAATCCTACATCAGATAGAGGGCTAATATCCAATATATATAAAGAACTCAAGAAGTTAGACTCCAGAAAACTGAACAACCCTATTAAAAAATGGGGTACAGAGTTAAACAAAGAATTCTCACCTGAAGAACTTCGGATGGCAGAGAAGCATCTTAAATAATGCTCAACTTCATTAGTCATTAGGGAAATGCAAATCAAAACAACCCTAAGATTTCATCTTACACCAGTCAGAATGACTAAGATTAAAAATTCAGGAGACAGCAGGTGTTGGAGAGGGTGTGGAGAAAGAGGAACACTCCTCCATTGCTGGTGGGGTTGCAAATTGGTACAACCACTCTGGAAATCAGTCTGGCGGTTCCTCCGAAAACTGGGCACCTCACTTCCAGAAGATCCTGCTATACCACTCCTGGGCATATATCCAGAGGATTCCCCACCATGTAATAAGGATACATGCTCTACTATGTTTATCTATAACTTTAACTATGACTTTGACTTTGACTTTGATTTTGATTTTAACCAAATCTTTAACTATAACTTTAACTACAAATATAAACTTAAAGTTTATAATTTTTTCCTTTCTTCTGGAAATATATTAGGAATTAAAAAGAAGTTTCCTTAAATCTTGTGAAAATGTGTATCTTGGTGTATATGACAATGTTTATTGATGGCCGAGACATTGGTCACTACTAAGTACTGCATTCATTGAATGCCATCATGTAGATCAAGGACTGAAGCCAGATATGTGGACATGCCAGTGTTGCCATGACAGCAGCAATGTTACCTGTGGTGATATAGACCATACTTGGAGATGAGGGTGCTTATTGAAGCTACAGAAGGTAATACCACAGTCAAGGGCATGTCTTAGAAAATATATCTACTGTGATAGTGTTTATCCTTAGATGTAAATAGTTAAAATCATGAGTATTTACAGCAGCAATTCTTTTGGTTTCAGGTAAACAGACTCACAGGTACCAGACACTTGTCCAAAGCTAAATAAGAAGTGTGCATTATGAATATGACTGGATGTTTAGAGCCTGAACTCAGTGTTCTTCTTTCTTTTCACTCCCCAATGGGGACACTGTACTCGGCTCTCTTCCCTGCAGCTACTCCTCTGTGAAAGTTAACTTATAGTTACTTTCTTTCCTCAACCCAAAAGAGTTTAGCCATTTTATGGGTCCAGTCTATTCAGTAGTCAACTCTTGTGTCTGTTGCCTCTGCATGCCCTTTTCCTTGGGTTGTATTTTGTTGTGACTGTTTAGTACTTCAGTTTGTTTTCTATTGTTGGAAAATATTAAACCAAGTCTGGTTTGTGAAAAGAAAATGTGAAAATAATAAAAAGTACAACTGAAGTATTGAAAGTATGAAGTATAAAAGTATTGAAAATATATTATGAAAGACATTTTTTTAACAATAGGATCAAACATGAATTTTGTTGGTCTTTCTGGTTATGATTTTTTATTACTGTGAATTCATTTTTAGTTCATTAGGTTGGAGTATAACTTCTTTGTAATATTTTATGTACTATAAACTACAAATCCTAATCAAACTGCAATGTTTAAAATGTCAAGTTTTACAAAAAGCTCTATACAAAAGCTCATGCTGCAAATGTGTTTAAAGGAAAATGTTAATTTACTCATTCCATTTCACCCAATGTAGCCTCAAAATAGCAGAGTTTTTGACCTCTAATCACAAGGAGATTCAAACATTTTTGTTGATAAGTAAATAATTGTATTTTATGTAGCTGTTTCAGTGGAGCATATATTTAACTCTTCTTTCTGCTTCTGCTTCTATCTCTGCCTCTGTCTCTGTATCTCTGATTCTATATGTCTCTCTCTCTTTTTCTCTCTTTCTCACACATACATACACAAAAGAGGGAGGGGAAACAAAGAGAGGGGAGAAAGAAAAAGAGAGAGGAAGTGAAAAAAATTAAAATGTGTATTCTTGGGAGTAGCACTAGATGAAGGAGAGTGTTAGATTGAGTTATAGGCTGAATTCCAACTTTTACAACAATGGTTGTTTATCAACAGAAAGTCCAAGGCTCCAGTAGCTGTTTATCCCGCAAGACTAAATGACTCAGCTCTTCTTCAGTATCCGCCACAATCCAAAAGAAGATTGTTCTAATGTAGGTTAAGGAAAGGACCTGCCTATAAGAACAAGAACAGGCTGCAATAGAGTGAAGCCTTCCTTATTCCATGTCCTTTACATAGTATGACACCACAGTTAAAAAGATTAAAAAATATTTCCACCTGAAGAGATCTCAATTCACGTGACTCTTCCCACTTCAGATTATTTAGTTTAGAAAAATTACTCATAGGAGTAACTATTTTCTTGGGTTTTAGTTAATGTCAGATGTAGTCAAGTTGACAACCAACAATAGACATCACATTTGATTAAATTATTTTATTAAATTCAAGTTAAACTCAAACAGGCTGAATACACAGAGAAAAAAGATTAATAGTATTAAATGATCTCATGACAGCTTGCTAATTTCATTTAGAGGTAAGACAAGGCTCTTTTTCTATAAGATATCTCTAATACCTACTAGATTAATAGGTATGCAAGCATATATTTTTACAATAATGTGTGTATGCACAGAGTCATGGTTAGGACTAATTTTCTACTTAGCTAATCATAGTGACAAAAGATGAGAAAATCTTGATTGAGGAATTGCCTCAATCAGGCTTTTCCTATAAGCAGTCTACAAAGAGATCATCTTTATTGTTATTTGAAGTATGAGTTTCCAAACCACTATTCTTTGTATTCTTTATTGGGAAGGTAGTCATGAAATTTATAAAATTGCAAGCTATTCATAAGAAATCAAACAAGCCTGTGAGCAAACCAGCAAATAGCATTCCCCAAGAATTCTGATTTGAGGTCCTACTTTTAGTCCTTGCCTTGACATTCCCCAATTATGTACTGTGATCTAAAAATAGAAGACAGGAGAAAAACATTCATTTCCTAGTTTCTTTTTTGTCACATTGCTTCATCTCTGTAATAGAAAGAAAATAGTAACACACATATACAATATATCTTTAAGAACATTAGAACGAAGGGGAAGTTTCACAAAAACTTATATTTCTATAAGTTAGAAATGAATTATTCAAAAATGAATAGAAAAATATATTCATTTTTGTGAATTTGAATCATAGTATATAAGCATTGCAGAAGACTGGTTATCTTATGCTTTAGTGGCATAATTTGAATATGTAAAGTCCATATGGTCTGAGTTTCAAAGACTTTGCCATTTATATATACTATAGGGAAGTCTCTGATATATCATCAAATGTAGCATGCTTAAAGAAGTGGGGCCTGTGGCTATTATAAATAGGGCTGCTATGAACATAGTGGAGCATGTATTATTAGTGCATGCTGGAGAATCCTCTGGATATATGCCCATGAGTGGTATAGCAGGGCTCTTTGGTAGTCTGAACCCTATTTATAATAGCTAGAAGCTGGAAAGGACCCAGATGTCCCTCAACGGAGGAATGGATACAGAAAATGTGGTGTATTTATACAATGGAATACTACACAACTATTAAAAACAATGAATTCAAGAAATTCTTCTGCAAATGGGTGGAATTGGAAAATATCCTGAGTGAGGTAACCCAGTCACAAAAGAATACACATGGTAAGCACTCACTGATAAGTGGATATTAGCTCAGCAGCCTGGAATACCCAAGACACACTTCACACATCAAATGAAGTTCAAAAAGAAGGAAGAACAAAGTATGGATACTCTGGCCTTTCTTAGAAGGGAGAACGAAATACCCACAGAAGGAGATATAGAGACAAAGTGTGGAGCAGAGTCTGAGGGTAAGACCATCCAGAGATTGCCCCACATAGGGATTCATTCCATATACAGCTAAAAAAAAACCAGACACTATCGAAATGCCCACAAGTACTTCCCGAACAGAGCCGGATATAGCTGTCACCTGGGATACAGAGGAGGACCAATCTCAGCCATCCATTGAACTGAGCACAGAGTCCCCAATGGATGAGCTAGAGAAACGACTCAAGAAGCTGAAGGGGTTTGCAGCACCATGAGAGGAACAACAATATGAGCCACCTACTACTCTCAGAGCTCCCAGGGTCAAAACCATCAACCAAAGAGTACACATGGACTTATCCATGGTTCCAGATGCATAGGCAGCAGAGGATGGTCTTGTTGGCATCAAAGGGAGGAGAGGCCCCTGGTCTGGGGAAGACAATCTAAATCTCTACCTCTATCCCCCTCTTATTTTGCTTGCCCCCATAATGTGAGAATAATTACTATACTACACAACAAGAGGTGCTAATACAAAATGGTACCAAAGGCACTGACACATAATGGTATGGAGTAGGAGTTAAAATAACTGTAAATCTCGGTCTCTGTCTTAGTCTCCATCTCCATCTCCCTCTCCCTCTTCTTGTCCCTTTCTGTCTCCTTTTTCATCTCCCTGCCCATCTTCTGGACTCTCCCTCTCTGTGTCTCTGTCTCTCTGTCTGTTGTCTCTGTCTCAGTTTCTGTCTCAGTTTCTGTCTCAGTTTCTGTCTCTGTCTCTGTCTTTCTCTCTCTCTCTCTCTCTCTCTCTCTCTCTCTCTCTCTGTGTGTGTGTGTGTGTGTGTGTGTGTGTGTGTGTGTGTGATGTACACTTGTGAAATTTCCATGTTCATGCATGGAAACCTGAGGAAACTTCTTTAATAACATCTACATATTTTTTTTGGAAATACGTTTTCATATTGCTTTAAGTGAACCAAGTAGGCTAGATAGCCCACTAACCCCAAGAAATGGTTATCTACCATCCTAACTCTTAGATTCCAAGCACACCAAATTGCCCAGTTTTTAAAGGAGAATGTGAGTATCCAACTCAGATACTTTTGACTGTATACAGTTATTACAGGCAGAATTATATCTACAGTCTTTCTCTTTGAATTGATTGTATCTGCTATAATTTACAGTAACAAAAAACAAGACTAACACAGATCACCAACTGAGAACATGGGTGATTTCTGGGTCTATAAATAATTATATAGTCCAGATGCTTTTCAAGTTGATTTTTTAAAAGGATTTGAAAAGTAACAAAGAAGAAAAGAATAGTGTAAGGTGAGCTCACATGTGGAAGCCTCAGATATCCAAAATATTGATAGAAAGTAACACACTAAAATTGTAGTCATGGGGTTCCTGATGAAGTTAAGGATAATACAGGCCACAGCATAAAAGACATTCATCAGAAATTATGTAAATAGGCTTGAGATTTGTTTTTTCCCATGTCATAAGACATAGTGGATGATTGAAATTAAAATTGTTGGATTTGTTTACCTCTTGAAGAAATGTTCTAGGTAGCAAAAGAGAAACACAAAAACATAGATATTACTGAACATTCTTAGTCATAGCCATTGTGGTATATGTCGAAGATAGGGTTTATATTGCTGTGTTGAAATACCATGACAAAAAGTACCTGTGTAGGAAGGTGTTTATTGCCTTGAGAGTTTCATATAATATTTTATCAGCAAAAGCAGTGAAGGCAGGAGTGTACTAAGAGCAAACACCTAGAGGCAAAAAAGAGCTGATGCAGAAGCCGTGGAGGAATGCTGCTTACTGGGTTTCTCCTCATTGCTTGCTCAGCCTGCTTTCTTATAGAATCCATGACACCAGCCAAGGGATAGCACCATCAACAATATCAACAATAGGCTGGGGTCTCAGTCATCATTCAGTAATTAAGAAAATGCCTAACAGTCAGATCTTATGATGGTACTTTCCAATTGAAACTGCTCCCTTTCCTATTTCACTAGCTAAAGTGAAATTGGCATATAAGTAGCCAGGATAGTGTGTTAGAGCCAAAAATCAAATTAGGGAATGGATTTATTTATTTATTTTTACAAAAGGCAAATTATTGAGTGAAGCCTGTAATAATTAAATAAGTGTGGTGTCATTCACATGTGACTCTATCATGTTAGGCAAGTGCCCTACTAATGAAGCACAATTTGAACTCTCTCTCTCTCTCTCTCTCTCTCTCTCTCTCTCTCTCTCTCTCTCACACACACACACACACACACACACACATACACATTTTCTCTCAAATGCACACACATATAAACATATACTTGTTTCAAAGACTTACAAAGGTGATCCTTTTAAAATAAAGACAGCAGTTTTCACCCAGTTTTCTTTGGGACTTATTCCATGATTTAATGGACAGCTGGAGCTATTTCAGTGCTGGTTCAATGGATCCCAGCTGTAGTGTTTGCTGGTAGCAAACCTTTATACTTTACAAAGTCAGTGGAATGTTAGTTTTGAAAGTAGGATGAATGCAAGATTTACTAGATCACAGGGGCATGGGTGCTTTGGCTAAGATTTCAGAAGAATGGTTGGAGTGATGTGCATCAGTGTACATCAGCAGCTCTACTCCCACAAGACACACCATCACAGGGCATCTAAATTGTAGCACAGCACAACCATGAGAGACTTAGAGGAACTTTAGTTTGTTTTGGCTGCTCTGTTTCCTTGTTCCTTGTTTCTGAGAGACCCCATGTCACTGTATTATGGCTTGCTAGCATGTAGCATGGTCTTGGTTTCTTAAAAGGATTTCACCTAACAGTTTACTTGAATCTCAGAGGATACTTTAGACTTGGCCTGTTGACAAAAGCTAAGGGATGAAATGTGAGAGAGAGATGAGCCTTTGTGGGTCAGAGATGGAATTTTGTTTTGGACCAAAAAGAATTCTCTAAGGCCCATGTACTATTTCCAGTTAAATGACAATTTTATACATGTGTAACTTTACTTGCCTCTGATATGCCTATCATTCTCTCCGAGTTTAACAGACAAAATTGGTTAAATAGAAATTATGTGTTTGACTCCTACAAAATAATGTACATAATTAAGGTTATAAATTTACTCAATATTTTATATCTTCCAAAATAATTTGGCATAAATAACTAAATATATTTAATTAAAAATAAACACATACATTTTAAAAAATCCACCAAAGTTAAGTATGTCTGAGTAAATCCCATTCTTCTATGGTTGCTTCAAAGTTTAAAACTATATCAGAAGTTTAAAACTATAACATTGAAATTGTGGTATCTAAAAAGTTTTAAATCAAACAATAAATAACATAAGTAAATATAAACCCTCAATCAAATAACTAGATAAAAGAGTCATTCATGTCACTTATCCTATTGAATAAGAGTTAAGCAGCAAAATACAGCATGTTGATCTTGGGATTTCATGTGATAGCCTTTTGCATGTTGTACCTCCTCATTGTCATTTTCCTCTGTTCTCAACTCTACCTCTACCTTTTCTTACCCATCTTTCTCTTTGTTTTTACTTTTTTTCTATTGAAAAATCTACATGTCTCAAGGAGTCTCTCTCTCTGTTTTTCCTGGGATCCTAATGCCAAAGCGTTGTCAACTGCACATACAAGTATAGACAAAAAGAACACACTTGTCCTTGGGATAAATTTCAACTATATGTACCCACAATTAATTTACTATAGCAAATAAAAGAGAATGCTTTAGGGAAGAACCTTTAAAAGTTCATCAATTTTTGTTTGCATCTTAAATACAGGCATGCTTAAGTCTGATTTTACCTCTAAAAATATTCAGACAATCTTTTAAAAGATGTTTAAAAGTCTAGGGAAAATCACCATCATATCATTCATTCATTCATATATATAATGAATATATATATATATATATATATATATATATATATATATATATTTCAAAATGTAAAAGGAAAAATACATCAAATTTTCTCTTTTCACACACTATGTTTGTCTCTTCCTGAAGATATTGTGCTGTACATGAAGATAAGTCTGGGCTTAGCCCCGTGGCCATCAGTGTAATGGGCATCCAGCAACTGTTGGCAGTAGGTGCAGAGATACAGAGGCAAACACTCAGCATAGCTAGGGGACCCTGAAATGACAGGGGAAGGACTCTAGATGCTGCATAGCTAGAGGGCATGTCCCTCAGTTTTAACTAGGCAAGAATCCCCCAGGCTCACAAATACTGAAGCAACAAACGAGGATCTTCTATGGGTATGACAGAGGTCCTCTGCATACACCTTATATCTGTATAGCTTAGTGTTCTTGTTGGATCCCTAAACACTGGCAGTGGAAGGAATCTCTGACTCTTGCCTGGGACTCTTTTATGCCTTACTACCTAGTTCATCCTTGATTTATGACTAGTCTTATTGTAACTTTTTAGTCCATGCTGTTATATGGCTATCCCTGGAAGGCCTGCTGCTCTTGCTTTGATTTGTTTATTTTTATCGTTTGGTTTTGTTGTTTTTATGTTTTAAGGGAAACAGAGGAGGGGTGGATCTGGGTTAGAGAGAAAGTAAAAGGAGGGACTGGGCGGTATGGAGGGAGGAAATCTGTGCTCAGGATGTAATGTATAAGAGACAAATACAGGAAAGAAAAAGGTGTTTATTTATGTAAATGAAGCATTCAATAAAATAAAATCTTTGAGAGAACTTTTGAAAACCAAGAAGACACAATTAAAAATATTTAGAAAACAAAATAAAATGATTTAGATTACATTATTTGTCAAAAGTATCTTTAAACGTCACTCATTGAACCATTTTTTAAAAATAACATCCTCCAGTGGAACCAAGGCAAGAGGGTCCTCGCAGGTCCTGTGCCTGCTACCACTGACCAACACTGGGCAGCCGGGTGTCAAGCAGCAGAATTACAGCGCTTTTCACCACACTGAAGCTACATCAGAACTCTGCCTCCCACCAGTCAGTGATGAGAGGCTCTCCACCATATTGGCTCTTAGACACCAGACAGCCCAAGGTAAGCAGACTTATCCAGAGGCCAATATCGCGGGGGTCTATGCCCAACAGGCATTGGCCTGCACCCAGGCCCTGGGCTGTTTGGGGGGCTATCAGTGTGCCAACCCGGCCAGGAGGGTGTCTGCCCAGTAGTCTATCCCCGCACTTACAGGAAGCACACGCCTCCTCCATTTTGACTACAGGATGAAGGGGGGGGGGGCAGTTCTAGAAGGCAAAGCCAGCTAATAGTCATAGGCTGAGGCCAACATAGCTGGGGTCTAAGCCTGACAGGTGTTGGACTGCAACCAGGCCCTGAGTTGTCCAGTGGGCCATCTGTGTGCCAACCAGGCCAGGAGGTTGTCAGCCCAGCAGAATGTCCCAGGAGTTACAGGGGGCATGTGAAGCACCATCTCAGCTACCTGACAGAACCAATTAGCAGTCATAGTCCTACATGAACATTGCTAAGGCCTAAACCTGTCAGACTTTTGCCTGGTCTCAGGGCCTGAGCAGCTAGGCTAGCCTTGTGTGCACCAACCCAGTTGGGGGATTGACAGCCCAGCATAGTGATGAGCACTCAGAAAAAGGTCCCACAGCATATACCATCAGCACTCCCTGAAGGGGCAAATGGGCATCGCCTGGTTCACAGACACAATCTGGGGCAAGGCACACTAGGGCTCCAAGGGCACCCGAGAGGAGGGCAGCACATCAGCAATTTGCAACAGGGGAAACCCAGCCATCCAGTATTGCTAAAATAGCCTTACAGACTCACAGGAGGCTCAAACACCAGCCAGAGACAAAACAAACTAACGCTAGAGATAACAAGATGGCAAAGGGCAAACACAGGAACGCTATTAACAGAAATCTAAGCAATATGGCAGCATCTGAACCAAACTCTCCAACAACAGCAAGTCCTGGATATGCCAACACACCAGAAAAACAAGATTTGGATTTAAAAGCCAACACACCAGAAAAACAAGATTTGGATTTAAAATCAAAGGTCATGATGCTGCTAGAGGAACACAAAAAGGACATAAATGAATCTCTTAAAGAAATACAGGGGAACATGAATAAGCTTGAAACCCATATAATGGAAAAACAAAAATCACTTAAAAAATTCAGGAGAATAAGGCTCAAGAGATAAAAGCCAATAAAGAAGAAACACACACACACACACACACACACACACACACACACAAACTTAAAGAAATGCAGGAAAAAGTGAGTCAAATGGCAGAAGACATGAAAGAGGAAACACTAAAAGTCTCTTAAAGAATTAAAGGAAAACACAAACAAACAAATGAAGGAACTGAGCAAAACCATCCTGGATCTAAAAACAGAAGTACAAACAACTAAGAAATCACAAAGGCAGACAACTTTAGAGATAGAAAACCTTGAGAAGAAATGATGAGGCCATAAATGCAAATATCAACAATAGAATACAAATGATGGCCTAAAAAATTTCAGATACCGAAGATACCATAGAAACCATTGACTCAACAGTCAAAGAAAATGCAAAATGCAAAAAGCTTGTATCCCAGAACATCCAGGAAATCCAGGGCGCAATGAGAACACCAAACCTAAGGATTATAGGTATAGATGAATGTGAATATTTACAACAGAAAGGACCAGAAATTATCTTCAACAAAATTATGGAAGAAAACTTCCCTAACCTAAAGAGAGAGATGCCCGTGAATATAAAAGAAGCCTACAGAACTCCAAACAGACTGGACCTGAGCAGAAATAGTTTTCATCACATAATAATCAAAACCCCAAATGTACTAAACAAAGAAAGAATATTAAAGGCAGTAAGAGAAAAAGGTCAAGTAACAGAATGGAAGACCTATCAGAATCACACCAGACTTCTCACCAGAGACCATGAAAGCTAGAAGATCTTGGGCAGATCTCATGCAGACTCTAAGAAAACACATATGTCAGACAAGATTACTATATCCAGCAAAACTCTCAATCACCATAGATGGAGAAACCAAGATATTCCATGACAAAACCAAATTTGCACAATATCTTTCAACAAACCCAGCCCTACAAAGAATAATAAGAGGAAAAGTTCAATACAAGGAGGGAAACTACACCCTGGAAAAAGCAAGATAGTAACCTTCCTTCATCAAACCCAAAAGAAGATAACCACTCAAATATAAAAATAGCATCAAAAATGACAGGAAGTCATTATCACTATTCCTTGATATCTCTTAACATCAATAGATTCAATTCCCCAATAAAAAGACATAGACTAGCAGACTGGATAAAGAAACAGGACCCTACATTTTGCTGCATACCGGAGACACACCTCAGTGTCAAAGACAAAAACTACCTTAGAGTAAAAGGCTGGAATGCAATTTTACAAGACAATGGTCTCAGGAAACTAGCAGGAGTTTCTAATATCATATATTAGAATTCCATTCTAATCCATCATATATAACATTCTAATATCAGTTAAAATTGGCGTTCAACCTAAAGTCATCAAAAGAGACATGGAAGGACACTTCTTGTTGGTAAAAGGAAAAATCCACCAAGAAGAACTCTCAATTCTGAACATCTATGCGCCAAATGCAAGGGCATTCTCATTCATAAAAGAATCTTTACTAACGCTCAAAGCACACATTGCACCTAACACAATAATTGTGGGTGACTTCAACACTCCACTCTCCTCAATGGACCAATCAGGAAAACAGGAACTAAACAGGGACACAGTAAAAATAATTGAAGCTTTGGACCAATTGAATTTGACTGATATTCATAGAACATTTCACCCTAAATCAAAAGAATATACCTTTTTCTCAGCACCTCATGGTGCCTTTTCCAAAATCAACTATATAATTGGTCACAAGACAGACCTCAACAAATAAAAATGATCGAACTAATCCCATGCCTCCTATCAGATCACTATGGAATAGGAGTGGTCTTCAATAGCAACAACAACAACAACAAAACAGAAAGCCAACATACACATGGAGGCTGAGCAATACACTACTCAATGACACCTTGGCCAAAGAAGAAATAAAGAAAGAAATCAGAGACGTTTTAGAATTTAATGAAAATGAAGGCACAAAATACCAACATTAAATCAGGACCAAATAGATCATCCTAACAGTCCCATAACCCCTAAAGAAATAGAAGGGGTCATAAAAAGTCTTCCAACCAAAAAAAGCACAGGACCACATGGTTTTCAGGGCAGAATTCTATCAGAATTTCAAAGAAGACCTAACACCAATAATCTTCAAACTATTCCACAAAATAGAAAAAGAAGGAACACTACCCAACTCCTTCTATGAAGCCACAATTACGTTGATATAAAAACCAAACAAAGATTCAACAAAGATAGAGAATTTCAGACCATTTTCCCTTATGAACATCGATGCAAAGATGCTCAATAAAATTCTTGCCAACCATTTCCAAAAACACATAAAAACATTCATCCACCATGATCAAGAAGGCTTTATCCCAGGGATGCAGGGTTGGTTCAATGTACAGAAATCCATCAATACAATCCACTACATAAACAAACTCAATGAAAAAAACCACATGGTCATTTCATTGGACGCCGAAAAAGCATTTGACACAATTCAGCATCCTTTCATGCTTAAAGTCTTGGAAAGAACAGGAATTCCATGCCCACACTAAACATAGTAAAAGCAATATACTGCAAACCGGTAGCCAACATGAAACTAAATGGAGACAAACTTGAAGCAATCCCACTAAAATCAGGGGCTAGACAAGGCTGTCCCCTCTCTCCTTATCTTTTCAATATTGTACTTGAGGTACTAGCTCAGGCAATTAGACAACATAAGGAGGTCAAATGGATACAAATTGGAAAAGAAGAAGTCAAATTATCACTATTTGCAGATGACATGATAGTCTACCTAAGTGACCCAAAAAACTCCACCAGAGAACTTCTACAGCTGATAAACAACTTCACAAAGTGGCAGGTAATAAAATCAACTCAAGCAAATCAGTAGCCTTCCTATTCTCAAAGGATAAGCAGGTTGAGATAGAAATTAGGGAAATGACACCCTTCACAATAGCCACAAACAGTGTAAAGTACCTTGCTGTGACTCTGACCAAACCTGAGAAAGATCTGTATGACAAGAACTTCAAGACTCTGAGAAAGGAAATGGTAGAAGACCTCAGAAAATGGAAAAATCTCCCATACTCATAGATTGGCAGAATTAATATAGGTAAAATGGACATTTTGCCAAAAGCAATATACAGATTCTATGCAATATCCTTCAAAATCCCAACTCAGTTCTTCATAGAGTTAGAAAGAGAAATTCTCAAATTCACCTGTAATAACAAAAAAAAAAAAAAGGATAGCTAAAACTATTCTCAACAACAAAAGAAATTCTGGGGGAATCAGTATCCCTGACCTCAAGCAATACTACCAAGCAATAGTGTTAAAAACTGCGTGGTATTGGTACAGTGACACCAGGAGGACCAATGGAATAGGATTGAAGATCCAGAAATGAACCCACACACCTATGGCCACTTGATCCTCGACAAAGGAGCTGGAAACATCCAGTGGAAAAAAGATAGCCTTTTCAACAAATGGTGCTGGTTCAACTGGAGGTCAGCATGCAGAATTATGTGAAATGATCCATCCTTATCTCCTAGTACTATGCTCAACTCCAACTGTATCAAGGACCTCCACATAAAGCCAGACACTCTGAAGCTAATAGAAAAGAAACTGGGGAAGACCCTTGAGGACATCAGTACAGAGGGAAAGTTCCTGAACAGAACACCAATAGCATATGCTCTAATATTCAGTATAGAGAAATGGGACCTCATAAAATTACAAAGTCTCTGTAAGGCAAAGGACACCATCAAAAGGACAAATCAGCATCCAACAAATTGGGAAAAGATCTTCACCAACCCTATATCAGATAGAGGGCTAATATCCAATATATACAAAGAATTCAAGAAGTAAGACCTCAGAAAGCCACATAACCCTATTAAAAAATGGGGTACATAGCTAAACAAAGAATTTTCACCAAATGAACTTTGGATGGCTGAGAAACATCTTAAAAAATGCCCAACTTCACTAGTTGTCAGGGAAATGCAAATCAAAACAACCCTGAGATTTCACCTTAAACCTGTCAGAATGGCTAAGATTAAAAATTCAGGAGACAACAGCTGTTGGCAAGGATGTGGAGAAAGAGGAACACTTCTCTACTGCTGGTGGGGTTGCAAATTGGTACAACCACTCTGGAAATCAGTCTAGCGGTTCCTCAGAAAACTGGGCATGTCACTTCCGAAGATCCTGCTATACCACTCCTGGGCATATACCCAGAGGATTTCCCAGCAGGTAATAAGGATACATGCTCCACTATGTTCATAACAGTCCTATTTATAATAGCCAGAACCTGCAAAGTACCCAGGTATCCCTCAACAGAAGAATGGATTCAAAAAATGTGGTATATATACACAATGGAGTACTATTCAGCCATTAGAAACTATCAATTCATGAAATTCTTAGACAAATGGATGAAGCTGGAGAACATCATACTAAGTGAGGTAACCAAGTCTCAAAAAATTCATTATGGTATGCACTCACTAATAATTGGATATTAGCCTAGAAATTTGGAATACCCAAAACATAATCCACACATCAAATGTTGTACAAGAAGAACGGAGAAGTGTCCTGGTTCTGGAAAGACTCAGTGTAGCAGTACAGGGCAAAACAAGAACAGGGAAGTGGGAAAGGGTGGATGGGAGAACAGGAGGACAGAAGGGGGCCTATGGGACTTCCGGAGAGTGCAGGACCAGAAAAGGGGAAATCATTTGAAATGTAAATAAAAAATATATCGAATAAAAACCAAAAAGAAAAGAGATAAAAAAATAACATCCTAAAATACAAAACCTTGGAGTTTAGGATAGAACATATGCTCTGAATTTTCTCAAATGAAATGTTATTGAATATTTTACACAATTTGTATGTTATATGTTAGTGCCCTATGGTGGTCAGATAGAACTTGTGTGATTAATCATCATATTTGTGAATAAGGAAATTCACTGATAATTATTTTAGTGAGGCTCCAAAGCACTAATCAAGAGAAAACAAAAATTGATGTAAAAAAACAACTAAAATTAAAATTTCCACATGATTCTCCATGGAATCCTCAGAATTCAGAAGATCATAGTGAAGGAAATGTAAAGATACCAAAGTATCTTAGTAAGTAAAAGTAAAGTTAAAAGATACCAAGAGATGCAAAAACAGGAAAAACCTGTATACTTGTAAAGAAATACTATGTTAGTTTTGAACAGTTTATACCAAAATTTACCACTTACAAATGTATATAAATAAATACTATAAATAGGAAATATTCAGTTCATAGGCAACAATACAGGAAATAGAAAATGAGAACATGAGAACATAATTAGCATCAACATAAAAGTAAACAATCAAGGTAAAATCAGAAATAGTTAATAGTAAATTTTCATGCATATGTTCATATAATCATATGTATATAATGTAATCATAAAGTATATATATATATATGTAACAATATTGTATATATATATATATAACTTTACACATAAAATAGACTTGTTTATTATATACTGAACATTTCAATAGTTTCTGTTTTGTGGTAGATCAGAGTACACTGGTGTTATTTGATTCTGGATATTCAATATTAGAAAAATAAAAGCAAAATCACATTTTCAAAGAAAACCACAGTTAAGTTGTCATATAATTCACAGTAGTTGTGAAATTCCTGGACAGTGAGAAACCCTTTTCAGTAAAGAAACCAACTTCAGAGAGTCATACAAAGGAAATGCTTTTAAGGCCTCAAAGCAGTAGCCCCATGGAACAAAAGCATGCATGGCCAGGGCTCTGTGTGATCTTCACATTGAAGCTCTCCTCTTTATAGCTTAGCAGATCAAATGTGATGAGCCACTCGTTACGCCACTTGTCACTAAATAAAGGGCTATGAGCTTTTACTTTCACAAGTCAAAGAACCAAATTGTTCTTCTTTTATAAGTACCACAGGGATTAAAGTTTGGTATTTTTAAGAAAAGGGCCATTTAGCAACCTCCTAACTCTCTGGCTATCAGTTATGCTTCCATGCAATTAGAGTTTCAGTAGAAAAGACTGCCTTAACATCACTTTACGTGGTTAGATTAATGTGTTATTTCACCCAGGCATTAAAACCTACAAATGATGAAATTCTGATACGAAAATATATACATAAGTACAACCAAATCTGTCTATTATCTCTGATTTTTAATCTGTCAAATGAACAAACCACACAAATATAGCCAAATGTGAAGTACATTCATGACATTAATATTTTTCCTTTTATGTATCTCTCTCCTTCCTTGCCCCATTGTGTACTTGGAATTCTTCATGATCCTTGAACCCTACATACATTCTGTATCTGAGGGACTTCATGCAGGTTTTATCCTTTGCTTATAACCTTCCATACCAAAATAATCTCATGCCCTAATCTTTTTTGTTTAATATTAATTTTTAAAATGCATTTCCTTTCAGTAAAATATTATCTATTAGATATTATATATCTAAAGGTTCATGTAGAGTTTGTAATTTCCTTTTCACCACTAATGGTGATCTTATTCCTGTCTTCCATCCTTCTCTCCAAAACATTTAGTTCCTTAATAGAATGACTACTTTACCTCTCTGGATACTGCTACATACATTTCTTTCAGTTCCCGAATGAAGCACGTTCCTGCTTTGAAGAAGTACTGTTGCCCATGTTAGCCTTTGTATAACACAACAACAACAACAAAAATAGCAGCAAAAATGAGTTTGAATAGAATTCTCTTGTAGTATACATTTTCATTGGAATAAGGACTTGTCCATGAAATATATGATACAGAGCCTACCTACTCCTGTGCTCAAGAAAAATTATGTGAAAATGTACAACATCATTAGTGTATAAAGGCCCATGACTCAAATACCTGCACTCAGATCACTGTAGGTTCAGAGCCATGTAAGTATATATAGCTAGTGCAAAGGCAAGTAGTGTTATGTGAACGCCATCACTAAAGAGCTTATTACTGCTGCACCTAGAAACATTTTGCTTAGATGAAATGAAAAATAGACATCTAAACATAATTTGAATTTGTAGGGATAATTAAGCTTAAAGTAAACTTAATTCGTTTATATATATATATTCATATATTTTTACAATATTGATTTATGGAATATTTTTAAAATAATTTACTAATTTTCAGGTACATAAGGGGAAAGTTATTTGACTCACATATAGAGTTAACCTTACTTGAAATGTACATTTTTGGTAGGAAAAATAATCAGCAAAATAGAGTTTCTAGATAATTGAAACAATTCAAAAATCTGTTGAATTTGGATAAATGAGTGTAAGTCAGAACATAAAGTATTATTGTAGGTATATGAGACTTAAATATTGAACTGTTCAACATTGCAACATAAAAATTTAATGATTTTCATTTTCAGTATATTTATCCTTTTCTTTGCACAGAATTAAAGCATGGAATATATTGTCACAGAGGTATTTATTTTAACAGAGACAATCACATTTTAAGTTCAACTCCAACACATTGGCAGTTATAAATTCCCCTGGGTCTTGAAACTGTTAAAAAAATTTTCTCCTGTTCTTACACTTTTCCATGAATCTATATATTGCAATTTCCTTTTAGAGGCTAATTAGAGAAGTAAGATTTACAAAGGCCCAGAAGTCAGATCAATGCTATAAGAACATTTCAATTTGTTTCACTAGGTCATATGAGTGAGTCATGATCAAGACTGAGAAAATTATAGTTGGAACTGTTTCTACTGGTAGATTAGCAGACCGGAGGTTGAAGCTTTGGATAAGCCACCGGACTAAAGTTAGCAAGTAGCGGGTCATTGAATGATATATAATCAAGGATGGGAAATGCAAATATTGACAAATGCAGAGATAAAACAAGTTCTCAAAAGAAATTACAGATGGGGTTCATTTTTTTCTCCAAATAATATTATGGTACTTAAATTATTATAGGCATACAGTATGATTCCTGTGAATTTTTGCTACAAAACAATGTAAAACGAACTTTAATTAAACCTAAGGTGGGGGTATTTTGTTATGAAAGATTTACATTTCCTTAGTTTTTCTTTCACTCCTGGTGTGCTCATACAAGACATGCTGAGATAACCCATGTTGTTGTTGGGTATTTTTATTATTTATTAAACCCTTATTCATGATTCTTTGACTGCATTTTCTACTCATAATTGCCCTTCAAAGGATGACCAATACATTTTTCTTACATAAATCATGCCTCTTATATCAAGAAACAAATTCTTAAAAAGAATTCTTGTTTTCTTATATTTTATTGAATTTAAATATAATTATAGCATTTTCCCTTTGCTTTCTGTCCTTGCACTTCTCCCATGTAATTTCCACTCCCTATCAAATTCCATTTCTTTTTCTTGAATTATTGTTGTTATATATATATATATATATATATATATATATATATATAATATATATATAAGCCTGTGTGTGTACATATTTACATATACATATATGCACATGCTATATGTATATATGTATAGACAATTAAGAATATACATGTAAAAGTACATATACATTTTATTATGCATATACTTATACATATACGTCATATATGTATACACACACACATACACACACACACATATATTTACAGTGATGAACAATCCTCTACCTAGAAAGGCAAGCAAGTATAATGCAGATGCCTCTCTTTATGGCAAGGTCTGAGAAGTTGTGTCTCCACATGGCAAAGACCTGTGGGTTATTAGTACAGAAACTCCTGACTTTTCACAAGGGAATACTTGGTTCACTTCTGCCTTGAATTTATATTTTTAACTTTGCTTTTTGAAGGTTTTATTTTCACTTTGTCTGTAGACTTTTCCCCAGAATTAGAAAAAGAAAGCTCAAATTTTGATTTATTCTTGTTTGTCTCTGAGGATTTTAGGAGTGAAATAGATCACTATTCCTCTGTCAACTCAAGGGCCTGATCTGGATGCATCAGCTAATATCTAGATGTTCTCTTCTAATGGGAACTTCATTTTTACAACAATTTGGCCACTAACCTGTCCCAAACAACAGTTAGTTGATTATCAAATGTTAAAAAGAAATTTCTGGACATTTGGTTCCAAGTGTTAATAGGTGATATTAAGGTAAACCAAGGAAGGATAGAAAAAAGACTCAGGCTACAAATTTGCTGAGAGCTCTGGGCTTGAGAGGAATTAGATCTCCTGAAGATGATGCAAGGAGATAGTAGGTGTTGATAATTAAATTAAAATTTTGTGAATATGTAACCTATTTACTCTTTATACTTCACCTGCAATTGCTGTCACACAAGGTGACAACGTTATCTACCAATGTGCTGGATTAGATATTAACTGCTTTTTTAAAGATATGTTTCTTGTTTATGCAGTTCATTGGTTAGCAAGAAACCACAAGGGTTGGAGTTGAGAAAAAAAGGAAAAAACATAGTTCACACATCGTCTTAGGAACTTCTTAAAAGAGATTGTACCTGTGAAAATGAATGTAAACCCTTGTCTACTGAAAATTAAAAATAGGTGTATAAATAAAGGTGTCCTCAGTTGTCTCATTGCAAGAGCAAATGAACTGAAACTTGATCCAAGTCTTCTTTTGCCTATTCCATACATCTTTCCTTGGGTTTTGAATTTTGCAGGGGCTACATTCTGGACACATGCACACACACACACACACACACACGCACACACACAGATATGTATGTATAATATGCACACATACACATATATATTAGTGTGTCTCTGTGTGTTTATCTATATATGTATATATGTATGTATATATATAGTATTCCCCTTAATGTCAATATGTATGCTGGTATTGTATTTGCTGAAGATTTGTTTAGACAACCACATTGTTGAGGGATCATGAAAGAAGTGCTTTCATCATTTCTATCAGAGACAATCTCACAGAAGATTCTTGGTTCTTTCATTCTTAGAATCTGTCTGCCTCTTCTTATGCAATATTCCCTGAACTTTGGCTACAGAAGTTACATTGTAGATGTATACATTGATGCAGGGCAGCTCACAATTATTTGCTTTCTAAATTTTGACAAGTTATACTTGTCTGACACATCTCTGTCTGGTAAAAATAGTTTATTTCCTATAGGATGAGAGGTATACTTCTATGAGAGCATAAGGTAATTTAAACATTATGATAGTTTAGTAAGCTGGAAGTAGGTTCTCTTCTGGGACCCATTAGCTTACTACCCAGTAGGGCCTTGGCTAGGTTGTCAATACCACACATTTCACTCCCACTCTGGATGCTTAAGTATATTTAGACAGCTATTGACTTCCTCCATGAAATGAGTGACAGCATTGCATCATTATAGGTATCTTGCTATGGTGACCATTGCATGTTTTATAGCTGATAGTTTAGTAGGAGTATTGATTTACTTCCTTCATTGGCATCAGCATTTCTCACACATTCAAATACTACTCATGGAAGATGATTTTGGTAGAAACAAAATGCATCTTGGATTCTATGAGTCATGTGTCCAAAGTGCATCATCAATACAAAAATTATTCATTAATAGAAAGTTACTTTCAAGTTCAAGGAAGCAAGAAAGGGCAACATTAATAGCCTATGTTGTTCTGGAAGTCTCTTATACTACCATGATCAGTAACTCAAAAGGTGTTTCCTCATGACTGATACGTGCGTTTTACTTAGTGGGACAGTAGCTCATAAAAAGAATATTATCAATGCAAAAGACCCAGGATAGATAAACAGTATTCAACAAAATGAATTATTTCATTTTGAAATTGAAATTCCAAGGTCTAATATATACTACAAAATATGGTAGTAAAATCAACACTTTACTAGTACAACATATGTGTGTTGATCAGTGAAGAAATAGAATACTCGAACATAAGTACACATCACTATAGTCATCTGATAGTTGCTAAAAGGTTGTAAAGATATATACTGAGAAAAGGTGTCATCTTAACAAATGGTGCTAGAAAAATTGATGTCTCAAGAATAATAATAAAAATAGGACTACATATGTCACTTTGCATAAAAACTAGCTACAACTGGATTAAAAACCTCAATGTTACTGAGAAACTTTTAGAAAGATGGTTTTATATGTGATATATATAATGTTATATTAAATATATATAATATATACATGATATATATATATATATATATATATATATATATATATATATATATATATATATATATATATGAAAGTTTGGAAATATGTCCTACTCTTACAGGAGGTCAACAGTTGACAAGTAGGACTTCAAAATATTAAAATATTCTGGCACAGGAAAAAAAAAGAAACGGAAGAAGGCTCACATAGTGGAAGAGAATCTCACCAGCTATACATCGAACAGAGGATAAGGATCTAGGCCCTATTCAAGAACTAAAGTGGCATTCAGTGAAATAAATGAACTAATTATTAATATGGTTTATAGTTAAAAACTGCTTGTTGTCAACAAAATAAATAAAATACCTCAAAATGTGTTAATCATCCACAGTAATTAGAAAATATCAAAATTAAAAAACCTTGAGATTTTATATTACCACCCTGAGAGTGACTGGATCAATAAAATGACCGAAAACAAATAATAATAAGGATGTATGGAAAGGGGGAGCATCAATCACTTGTGATGGAATAGAAAAACTGCAAAAAAAAAAAAACAATCTGCAAATCAGTGTGGACAACTCTCAAAAATTTCAAAATAAATGTCCTGTATGATCCAGCTTGGCATGTACAAAAGAACTCAAAATCCTACTCCACAGGTACTTCCTCAGCACTGTTCATTATTTTTCACATCAGGTAGAGAATAGAAACAATCTTAAAGCCCTTCAACTGATGATGTTTGGTTAAAATGTGGTACATACACACTATGAAATACTATTTACCTGTAAAGAAAAATGAAACGTGGGAGTAAATGAGTAAAACAACTGAAGATCACATTGAAGAAACCCAGACTCTTAAAGTCTAATCTCACAAGTTATCTATCACTTCAAATGCCTAGCTGCAAATGTACAGACACATAATAGTATGTGACCTGGAACATTTTTCAACCTTCCCATTGCTGTAATAACCCTTTAATACAGATTTTCATGTTGTGGTGATCACCAATTATTAAATTAGTTCAGTGCTACTTCATAACTGTAATTTTGCTATTGTATAGATCATAATGTAAGTATCTGTGTTTTCCAATGGTCTTGGGCTATGCTGTGAATGTGTGGTTCAATCCACTAAAGTGGTAGAGAAAAATGGAAGGGGCTGAGAATGGGTGGTCCTCGGTTATACAGAACCTTGGGATATAAAACATATCTAAGGAGGGGAAGAAAATCCTAGAGAGAAGACTGGCAGGATATAAATGTTGTAAAGGAGTATTCTAGGACAATGGGAGATTATAAATGTGGGGATTAAAGGAAGTTAACACAGAAGGAGAGCAAAAGGAATCAACACTAAATATATTTGCAAAAGCCATAAGGATTATTATTTTTATTTACTTAAATATTACATAAAATGAACATAAGTGCATATACACACAGACACACATGAGTAGTTTTAATGAACTTGTGTCATTTGAGCTGAAAATTTCTTGATGGTATTGTAATGTGAAAGTGAATCTAAGTTGATAATATCTTCTTTGTACAGTTACAACAGAAAAGACATATCTTATTATATTTATGTAAATTGAATATATAATATAAATATCTTTACAATGCTAAGATATATGAAAACTTTCTGGCCAAAGAAAACACACAGATGTTTCCTTGAGCATGAAACATGGGCCCTTACAACCAACTGCTTTTGTTCTTCATAGCTGTCATCTCTCCCTTTCCATCAGTTTATTTTCCTAGGAAGTAAAACCATAATGAAAGTAATACTGATAACATTGGCAATAGAGCTTAGCTGGGGTCAAACCTTCATTGCTCTCCCTGTGTAGTCATTATGTCAGACTTACAGTAGCTAATTTCAAAAACTAGAAGATTGCTTTAGAGCCACATTTGTGCAGATGGTGAAGTGCTTGTTCTCTTTCAGATGGCATCCCATGCTTGGCAATGCGACACAAGCTTTGTAGGTTTCTGTTGTGACTTCTCCTTAGTATTCAAATGTTTCTACATTCATTATCTGGAATAATTTTCCTTCAATTTAGCAGTAATTATTATCTGGTGTGTATTATGTGTTATGGATAATTGTTCAGCTCAAGACCCAGCTTGATGTCTGAATTTAAGCTCAATAATAATATAACTTTTCAAGACTAACAATGTGCTTTGTCATATCAGTAATTATTGATTTGACTTGCATCCTCAGGACAAGACAAATATAGAAAACAGATAAAACGATTTGTCCTCCTTTTGCCTGTAGTTCTAAAGTACCATCATGCATGTGATAAAGAAATGACTTTGAAGAAACAAGAATGAATATTGTAGCCACCTAGCATCATCAGTAAGTGGTCAGTCTTCTGGGAACAAACTAGCAATGCTTCATTTTCATAGACCAGATTTTATTTTTGCCTAATTTGTAAAAAGCTAATAAATGTGTTTTGCATTTACTAATTGATATATAAATAATAGAATTTGAAGAATTTCATAAATCTTATATGAAAAGATTTAGAGCAGACATTGTTTACATTTTTATGTATGAAAAGCTTTATTTATCTCATTTTAATATTAAGTATTTTCTTTATTTACATTGCAAATGTTGTCTAACTTCCCAAGTCCTTTCTGTAATCTCCACCCTGTCATCATGATCCCTTTGCTTCTAAGAGGGTATTCCTCAACCAACCCACCCACTCCGAACTCACCCCTCTAGCATCCCCCTTCTTTGTTGTAACAAGCTTCCATAGGACAAAACACCTCACTTCCCACTGATGCTGGATAATTATAAGGCAGTCTTCTGCTAAATGTCTGGAGCCATGGACCAACTCATGTATACTCTTTGGACAGTAGTATAGTCCCTGGGAGCACTGAGACATCCAGTAATCGATGCTGTTTTTCTTCCTGTGTGGTCATAATACCCTTCAGTCACTTCAGGCCTTTCCTTAACTCTTACATTGGGATCCTTGTCCTCAGTCCAATGGTTAGCTGTGAATATCTACATCAGTGTTAGTGAGGTGCTGATGGAGTCTCTCACAGGACAATCCTACTGGGCTCCTATTTGCAAGTACTTCTTGACATCAGCAATAGTGTTGGGAGTTAGGTAGCTGCAGAATGCCTGGATCCCAAAGTGGGGCAGTCTCTGGATAGCCTTTTGTTCAGTCTTTGCTCTGTTTACTGTCTATGCATTTCCTTTAGACAGGAACAATTCTGGGTTAAAGATTTTTAAGATGATGGATGCCTCCATCCCTCAAATTGGGGCCATGACAATCTACTGAAAGTTGTTTCCTCATGTTCTATCTCCTTGTTGTTGGGTATTTCAGCTAATGTCATTCCCATTGGGCCTTAGGTGCCTCCTGCATTCCTGACAACAGGGATACTCCACTGGTTCCCTCCCTTTATTCCTATCCCTGCTACATATTCCTAGTCATGCTCTTGGCCCTCTGGATTTCACTCCTGTCTCTTCCCATATCTGTTCCTATCCCCATTTTATCTTCCCCTTCCCCTTACAGGTGCCCAACTCCCTCTGCCTCCTCTGACTATTTTCTTCACCCTTCTCAGTGGGATTGAAGCATCCACATTTTGGCCTTCCTTCTTGTTAAGCTTCATATGATCAGTGCATTTTATCATGTGAATTGTGAACTTCTGGGCAAATATCTACTTTTCAGTGAGTACATACATCTTTTGTGCTCTGGGTTCCCTCTCTCAGGATGATATTTTCTAGTTCCATCCATTTTCCTGCAAAATCTGTGAAGTCATCATTTTCATCAGCTGACTAGTATCCCATTGTGTAAATGTAACACATTTTTATCCATTCCTCAATCAGGAGAGACATTTCATTGAAGGTTTTCTGCATTGTTTCAAGTTTCTGGTAATTACAAATAAACATAGTGAAGCCCAGGTCCTTATTAAATATTGAAATATCTTTTGATTATAAGCCCAATAGTAGCATAGCTGGGTCTTCAGGTAGAAATATTTCCAATTTTCTGGGGACCTTCCAGATTGATTTCTAAAATGGTTGTGCTAGCTTGCAGTCTCATAGGGGTAAAGCAGTGTTCTTTCTCTACATGCTTGCCAACATCTGCTGTCAACTGAATTTTTTATCTTAGCCATTCTGATTGCTCTGAGGTAGAATTTTGATTTGCTTTTCTCTGCTGACTAAGAACCAGGGGCTAATCTTTATATGCCTCTCAGTCATTTGATATTCCTCATTTGAGAATTTTATGTTTAGCTCTTCATCCCTTTTTTATTTGGGTTATTTGGTTCACTGGATTCTATCTACTTGAGCACTTTGTGAATTTTGATTGGATGCAGGGTCAGAAAAGATCTTTTCCAAATCTGTAGGTTGCCATTTTGTCCTATTCATAGTATCCTTTGCCTTGAAGAAGCATTTTAGTTTCAGGAGATCCCATTTGTCAGTTGTTGATCTTAGAGTCTGAGCCATTGGCATTCTGTTTGGGAAGTTTTCCATTGTGCTGATATGTTGAAGACTCCTTCCCACTTTGTCTTAGATTTAGCATATCTGGATTTATGGGGAAGTCCTTAATCCACTTTGATTTCCATGTACAAGGAGATAAAAGATGGATCATTTTGCATTTGTCTACATGCAGACCACAAGTTAGAACAGAAAAAAATGGAAAGATGCTTTTTTTTTCCTCTGAATAGTTTTGGCTTCTTTGTCAAAGGTCAAGTGACCATAGATTTGTGGGTTCATTTCTGGGTTATCAGTTCTATTCCATTGATCTACCTGTCTTTCTTTGTAAAAATACCATGCAGATCTTACTATTATTTCTCTGTAGTACATCTTGGGGTGAGGGATGGTGATTTTCCCCAAAGTTCTTTTATTATTGATTATTGTTCTCACTATCCTGTGTTTTTTGTTATTCCATATGAAGTTAAGAATTGCTCTTTCTATCTCTTTGGAGAGTTGAGTTAGAATTTTGATGGCAGATTGCCATCAAAATTTTGATATAGAATGCTTTTGGTAGGATAGCCATTTATATTATGACAATCTTAGAGATTCATTGCATGGGAGTTGTTTTTTTTTTTTTTAACCTCTTCTGAGGTCTTCTTTCGTAGAGTCCAGCTCATACATTCTAACAGTGGGTTCTCTGGAAGGAGAGATGGGTGTAGGAACAGGGGCAAGAGAAAACACATGGAGAGACACAAAAACACATGGCTTCTGGTTCAAGTCTCTATTCCTCTCTCCCAAGATACAAAGGCAGGCCAAGCCCCTCCCCTGAAGGCTGGAAACCGGTTCTTCTTGTTCTTCAATGAGGTGGGTGGATCAGGTTGCTGGCTGCTATTATTTTAGAACAGTGGGCAGGAGGAGGTCACAATTCCTCCCTTTTTATTAATTTTAAGAAAAACCAGTGGATAAATATATTCGTCAAAAAACGATGGGCATTAACCAGTGAGGGAAAATATTGGCCTTGACCCTCTTAAATATTAATTGATGTCCTTTTCAGGGGAGGGGAAATAGACTGCCTTATTATTTTAAAGAACAGTCTCTCAATGTCGACCCCTATGCAGCCAGGCTTACTTTCAGGGAAACTCAGAAGCAGGACATTTTCTTTTTCCCTTGCAGTGCCTCACCTCGCACCTCATAACTGGTGCCCATGTTTGTTTGATTAACAAACATTCATAGATCTGTGTTCTATGGAGCTCCATTTTAAGAGATCCACTGGTAAAGTAAATGTCTTGTGAATATGAGCTGGCTGGCTTTCATAGCAGCCCAACTTTGAGTCCTGGAAGCCATTGCTGTAGCAGCCCACCTTCAAGTGCTGTATCTGAAAGATACCTGCTTGAAACACAAAATAAGAGATTAAAAGGAAAAACTGTTTGGACTATTTCTCTGGAGGGCCCATGGTATTTAATTTGGCTGTAAATTATTAACTCAGGAATAAAATCTGGCTTGCAAATTAATGGCTAGAGGAAAAGCAGCCTACATTCCCAATATGGGAGAAGCAGCTCTAAGAACATTATTGAATTAGTTATACTTACCAGCTGATTCAGGGTCTCTATTTACCTATCATATCAATCTTTCTGGCAGCCATCGGGCTCCATCTTCTTTTTGAGAGAAAATATAAATAGAACATCTTCTCCATACTAAAACAGGATCTGGACCATTCCATGTATTAGTTAAAGTGTCCCGCCATTTAACCATGGCATAAGAATTAGAAGTGGCAAGTTGCCAATGGCGATCTGCTGTAGACTGACCTTTAGCATCAGTTTGCAAGAAATGCAAAACAAACAAATCAAAAGCAAGGCATGCTTTGGGTGATCTAGAAGGATAGAGTTTCCACGTTCTTTGTTTTAAAAAGCCAATTTTTAGGAGTACGATGTGCACACTCGACAATTCTTTGACCCGTTGGGTTATAAGAAATCCGAGTTTTATGTTTAAAACGAAATTCTTTACAAAACAAGATAAAGTTATTGCCAGTGTAGACTGGCCCCATTGTCTATCTTAATGACTTTGGGTTATCTCTTGGTATAAAAAGCTTGTGAACAATGACTGATTACATTTAGAGGCCTCTCTCGATGTAGAGAAATGAAAAGAAATCTTGGACAAGTATCAATGCAAACATGTATAAAGTTTAATTTTTCAATTTTGCATAGTGAGTTACATCCATTTGTCAAAAATGATTGGGCATAAGGCCACATGGATAAACCTATAAATGACAAGCTGGAGATAAGGAAAGGCAGTTAGGACATTGTTTTATAATCATTTTTGCTTGCTCCTCTGTGATTCCATATCAGAATATTAATGTATGCCTAGAAAGGTGGAACCTGTTATGATCATGTCTAGCCAATTTAACAGGTTCCAACATTAAAGCTTCTCTTATTAGAGCTCTGTCAATGCAATGATTGCCTTTAGCTATTGCTCCAGGAAGACTGAAGTGAGCTCGTATTTGGCCAATATAGAAGGGATTTCTTCTAGTAAGAATGATGTTTTGCAATAGTGAAAGCAAAGATCCTGATGGCATATTAAAATTAAGGCTTCTAATAAAAGGACAGATTCTACAGCATACAAGCTAATTGTAAAAAGATTAAAAGTATTATTTATAGGTTGAAAAACATTTAATACCATTGTCAGCTCTGCTCACTGAGCTGAGTCCAGGTGTTTCTATAACTACCTCTTGATTTTAAATAAGATATTTAGCTCTTCTGAAGGAAGAGCCATCTATGAAAATCAAAAGAGCATTATGAAGTGGCTGTAAAGATCATATTAGAAAATATAACCTCATGCATATCTAAAAAACATTATTAATCTATCTTGCAGATAACGGCCATGCCAATAAGTGAATTTAAAAATATATAAGCATAATTCAAATTATATGCATGGGGATACCATTTCCCCTCTCTTTTTCTTTTTTAAGAAGATATTGTTTTGTTTTGTTTTTAAAAAATATTTTATATTAACTTGTCTTTGAGGATAAGAAATCAAATTGTCAAAGATATCTCAAATGAATAACCTTTATTTATTAAATGGCCAGTTCAATTGTTTGTTCCAATCAAAGTTGGAAAACCAAGCATATACCATAACATAAGCAATAACTATGTAATTATAGAAAATAAACGTAGCATTCTCAGTTGGTTTTTGCTAGAGCAGTTGCAACTAGAATGCCCAAAAATGAATCATAGTTATATGCACATATTTTGATTTTCTAAATATGAAATATGAGTATCATTTATCTGTAAAAGTTGATTAAGTCCTCTAGAATCAACACCATAATGTGGTAGAAGTAGAAATTGAGGACATCGAGAACAAATCTTTATAATTTGATGTGCATAAAAATATAAAATTATCTTTTAAGCCATTACCCTTTTGATGATACAAACAATATGTTTGTATATCTGACTGTCTCTACATAGCCATCTGGGATACAGATTTTATGTGCCTTGCCCCAAGGGTCCTGTCCTGGCACCTTTTTAAAGATTTAATTATAAATAAGTATATTGTAGTTGTCTTTAGACACACCAGAAGAGGGCGTTAGATCTCACCATAGGTGGTTGTGAGCCACCATATGGTTGGAGGGATATAAACTCCCATGCTCCCTGAATGAGGGCCTAGCCTTTAATGGGCTTGGCCTTTAATGGCTCAGCCATCTCTCTAGGCTCACAACTATAAAATATAAGTATTTGGCTCCCAGCACCTATGGCTGTCTCTCCAGCCTTTGGATTAGCTTTCAAATATCTAAAGGACAGTCATTTAGAGAACACATCCTTTGAAATTTGAATTACATTTGTACAAACAATTGTAAAAATTAAGAATTAGCAGTATTAAAAATGGAACAATTTTAAGCAATTGTAAACCATAATATATATATATATAATATATCAATTGTAAACCATGATATATATATATATATATATATATATATATATATATATATATATATATATATATATATATATAATTAAAAGCTTGATTTTTTTAACATCTTAAAAATAGCTGCTATAGCACCCAAGTGCTGAAGCAGGGAAAACTTAAAGGAATAGATGTGTGATCTAATTATATAAACTTTACTCCCATAGTTGATATAATCTTCATGGGATGTATGTATAGAAATATAAAGCAAATTGTAACAACTTATATTTTGAATAACAATTATTAATTTTGCCTAAAAAGGCTTGCCATGTAATAGATCAACTATTAATAATAATTAATTTGATTGCTGCTTGAAGCAAGGAATAAACATTTTATTAGGCTCTTAAAATATTTCTTTAAAATATCTCTATAACATTCTAACAACACATCAATATTTTTATTGAAGGATGTAAAAAATTTTATTTCGAGGGCAAAAAATGTGTTTCTATATCAGCATTACTTTTGCCAAGGAATAGAGGTGAACATATATCATAAATAACTGTGGCAAGCTTAAGGAGATGTCTTAGCAAATTAATTTATTTTAATAAACTTTGAAAATTATTTATTAAAAAAAATTTTAAAACCCAAAAGCAAAGGTCTGTTTTTCTTTTTCTTTTCTTTTTTTTTATTCGATATATTTTTATTTACATTTCAAATGATTTTCCCTTTTATAGAACCCACTCCCCGAAAGTCCCATCAGCCCCCTTCCCTCCCCCTGTTCTCCCACCCACCCCTTCCCACTTCCCTGTTCTGGTTTTGCCCTATACTGCTTCACTGAGTCTTTCCAGAACAAGGGGCCACTCCTCCTTTCTTCTTGTACCTCATTTGATGTGTGGATTATGTTTTGGGTATTCCAATTTTCTAGGTTACTATCCACTTATTAGTGAATGCATACCATGATTGATCTTTTGAGACTGGGTTACCTCACTTAGTATGATGTTCTCCAGCTCCAACCATTTGCCTAAGAATTTCATGAATTCATTGCTTCTAATGGCTGAATAGTACCCCATTGTGTATATATACCACATTTTTTTGCATCCACTCTTCTGTTGAGGGATACCTGGGTTCTTTCCAGCTTCTGGCAATTATAAATAGGGCTGCTATGAACATAGTGGAACATGTATCCTTATTACAAGCTGGGGAATCTTCTGGGTATATGCCCAGGAGTGGTATAGCAGGATCTTCTGGAAATAAGGTGCCCAGTTTTTGGAGGAACCTCCAGACTGATTTCAAGAGTGATTGTACCAATTTGCAACCCACGAGCACTGAAGGAGTGTTCCTCTTTCTCCACATCCTCGCCAACATCTGCTGTCTCCTGAATTTTTAATCTTAGCCATTCTGACTTGTGTAAGGTGCAATCTCAGGGTTGTTTTGATTTGCATTTCCCTAATGACTAATGAAGTTGAGCATTTTTTTAAGATGCTTCTCTGCCATCTGTAGTTCTTCAGGTGAAAATTCTTTGTTTAACTCTGTACTCCATTTTTTTTTATTCGATATAATTTATTTACATTTCAAATGATTTCCCCTTTTCTAGCCCCCCCACTCCCCGAAAGTCCCGCAAACCCCCTTCTCTTCCCCTGTCCTCCCACCCACCCCTTCCCACTTCCCCGTTCTGGTTTTGCTGAATACTGTTTCACTGAGTCTTTCCAGAACCAGGGGCCACTCCTCCTTTCTTCTTGTACCTCATTTGATGTGTGGATTATGTTTTGGGTATTCCAGTTTTCTAGGTTAATATCCACTTATTAGTGAGTGCATACCATGATTCACCTTTTGAGTCTGGGTTACCTCACTTAGTATGATATTCTCTAGCTCCATCCATTTGCCTAAGAATTTCATGAATTCATTGTTTCTAATGGCTGAATAGTACTCCATTGTGTAGATATACCACATTTTTTGCATCCACTCTTCTGTTGAGGGATACCTGGGTTCTTTCCAGCATCTGGCAATTACAAATAGGGCTGCTATGAACATAGTAGAACATGTATCCTTATTACATGGTGGGGAGTCTTCTGGGTATATGCCCAGGAGTGGTATAGCAGGATCTTCTGGAAGTAAGGTGCCCAGTTTTCTGAGGAACCGCCAGACTGATTTCCAGAGTGGTTGTACCAATTTGCAACCCCACCAGCAGTGGAGGAGTGTTCCTCTTTCTCCACACCCTCTCCAACACCTGCTGTCTCCTGAATTTTTAATCTTAGCCATTCTGACTGGTGTAAGATGAAATCTTAGGGTTGTTTTGATTTGCATTTCCCTAATGACTAATGAAGTTGAGCATTTTTTAAGATGCTTCTCCGCCATCTGAAGTTCTTCAGATGAGAATTCTTTGTTTAACTCTGTACCCCATTTTTTAATAGGGTTGTTTGGTTTTCTGGAGTCTAACTTCTTGAGTTAATTCTGTACTCCATTTTTTAATAGAGTTATTTGGTTTCCTGGAGTCTAGCTTCTTGAGTCCTTTATATATATTGGATATTAGCCCTCTATCTGATGTAGGGTTGGTGAAGATCTTTTCCCAATTTGTTGGTTGCCGATTTGTCCTTTTGATGGTGTCCTTTGCGTTACAGAAACTTTGTACTTTTATGAGGTCCCATTTGTCAATTCTTGATCTTAGAGCATAAGCTATTGGTGTTCTGTTTAGGAACTTTCACCCTGTACTGATGTCCTCAAGGGTCTTCCCCAGTTTCTTTTCTATTAGCTTCAGAGTGTCTGGCTTTATGTGGAGGTCCTTGATCCATTTGGAGTTGAGCTTAGTACTAGGAGACAAGGATGGATCAATTTGCATTCTTGTGCATGCTGACCTCCAGTTGAACCAGCACCATTTTTTGAAAAGGCTATCTTTTTTCCATTGCATGTTTTCATCTCCTTTGTTGAGGATCAAGTGGCCATAGGTGTGAGGGTTCATTTCTGGATCATCAATCCTATTCCATTGATCCGCCTGCTTGTCACTGTCCCAATACCATGCAGTTTTAAACACTCTTTGTCTGTAGTATTGCTTGAGGTAAGGGATACTGATACCCCCAGAATTTCTTTTATTGTTGAGAATAGTTTTAGCTATCCTGGGATTTTTGTTATTGCAGATGAATTTGAGGATTGCTCTTTCTAACTCTGTGAAAAATTGAGTTGGGATTTTGATGGGTATTGCGTTGAATCTCTATATTGCTTTTGGCAAAATGGCCATTTTAACTGTATTAATCCTGCCAATCCCTGAGCATGGGAGGTTTTTCCATTTTTTGAGGTCTTCTTCTATTTCCTTCTTCATAGTCTTGAAGTTCTTGTCATAAAGATCTTTCACATGTTTGGAAAGAGTCACCCCAAGGTACTTTATACTGTTTGAGGCTATTATGAAGGGTTTCATTTCCCTAATTTCTTTCTCAGCTCACTTATCCTTTGAGTATAGGAAGGCTACTGATTTGCTTGAGTTGATTTTATAACCTGCCACTTTGCTGAAGTTGTTTATCAGCTGTAGGAGTTCTCTAGTGGGGTTTTTTGGGTCACTTAGACTATCATATCATCTGCAAATAATGATAGTTTGAGTTTTTCCTTTCCAATTTGTATCCCTTTGACCTCCTTATGTTGTCTAATTGCTTGAGCTAGTACCTCAAGTACAATATTGAAAAGATAAGGAGAAAGGGGGCAGCCCTGTCTAGTCCCTGATTTTAGTGGGATTGCTTCAAGTTTCTCTCCATTTAGTTTGATGCTGGCTACTGGTTTGCTGTATATTGCTTTTACTATGTTTAGGTATGAACCTTGAATTCCTGTTCTTTCCAAGACTTTAAGCATGAAAGGATGCTGAATTTTGCCAAATGGTTTTTCAGCATCCAATGAAATGACCATGTGGTTTTTTTCTTTGAGTTTGTTTAAGTAGTGGACTGCTTTGATGAATTTCCATATATTGAACCAACCCTGCATCCCTGGAATAAAGCCTACTTGATCATGGTGAATTATCATTTTTATGTGTTCTTGGATTCGGTTGGCAAGAATTTTATTGAGTATTTTTACATCGATGTTCATAAGGGAAATTAGTCTGAAGTTCTCTTTCTTTGTTGGATCTTTGTGTGGTTTTGATATCAGCGTAATTGTGGCTTCGTAGGAGGAATTGGGTACTGTTCCTTCTGTTTCTATTTTGTGGAATAGTTTGAAGAGTGTTGGTGTTAGGTCTTCTTTGAAGGTCTGACAGAATTCTGCACTGAAACCATCTGGTCCTGTGCTTTTTTTGGTTGGAAGACTTTTTATGACCCCTTCTATTTCTTTAGGGGTTATGGGACTGTTTAGATGATCTATTTGGTCCTGATTTAATTTTGGTATTTGGTATCTGTCAAGGAAATTGTCCATTTCCTCCAGATTCTCCAGTTGTGTTGAGTATAGGCTTTTGTAGTAGGATCTGATGATTTTTTGGATTTCCTCACTTTCTGTGGTTATATCCCCATTTTCATTTCTAATTTTGTTAATTTGGATACTTTCTCTGTGCCCATGGTCAGTCTGGCTAAGGGTTTATCTATCTTGTTGATTTTATCAAAGAACCAGGTCCTGGATTCGTTGATTCTTTGTATGGTTCTCTTTGTTTCCACTGATTGATTTCAGCCCTGAGTTTGATGATTTCCTGTCTTCTACTCCTCCTGGGTGAATTGGATTCTCTTTGTTTCAGGGCTTTCAGGTGTGTCGTTAAGCTGCTAGTGTATGCTCTTTCCATTTTCTTTTTGGAGGCACTCATGGCTATGAGTTTCCCTCTTAGCAATGCTTTCATTGTGTCCTAAAGATTTGGGTATATTGTGCCTTCATTTTCATTAAATTCTCTTTAATTAAAAAGTCTCTGATTTCTTTCTTTATTTCTTATTTGCCCAAGGTGTCATTGAGTAGAGTATTGTTCAGCCTCCATGTGTATGTGGGCTTTCTGTTGTTTTTGTTGCTATTGAAAACCATTCTTACACCATAGTGATCTGATAGGAGGCATGGGATTAGTTTGATCTTCTTGTATTTGTTGAGGTCTGTCTTATGACCAATTATATGGTTGATTTTGGAAAAGGTACCATGATGTGCTGAGAAAAAGGTATATTCTTTTGCTTTAGGATGAAATGTTCTATAAATATCAGTCAAATCCAATTGGTCCAAAGCTTCAATTAGTTTTACTGTGTCCATGTTTTGTTTCTGTTTTCCTGATCGGTCCATTGAGGAGAGTGGAGTGTTGAAGTCCCCCACAATTATTGTGTTAGGTGAAATGTGTGCTTTGAGCTTTAGTAAAGTTTCTTTTACGAATGAGGGTGCCCTTGCATTTGGCGCATAGATGTTCAAAATTGAAATTTCTTGGTGGATTTTTGCTTTGACCAGGAAAAAGTGTCACTCAGTGTCTCTTTTGATGACTTTAGGTTGAAAGTCAATTTTATCTGATATTAGAATGGCTACTCCGGCTCGTTTCCAGAGACCATTGGCTTGTAAAATTGTCTTCCAGCCTTTTACTCTAAGGTAGTTTTTGACTTTGACATTTAGGTGTGTTTCCTGTATGCAGAAAAATGTTGGGTCCTGTTTACTTATCCATTCTGTTAGTCTATGTCTTTTTATTGGGGAATTGAGTCCATTGATGTTAAGAGATATTAAGGAATAGTGATTATTACTTCCTGTCATTTTTGATGTTATTTTTATATTTGAGTGGTTATCTTCTTTTGGGTTTGATGAAGGAAGGTAACTATCTTGCTTTTTCCAGTGTGTAGTTTCCCTCCTTGTATTGGAGTTTTCCTCCTATTATTCTTTGCAGAGCTGGGTTTGTGGTAAAATATTGTGTAAATTTGGTTTTGTCTTGGTTTCTCCATCTATTGTGATTGAGAGTTTTGCTGGGTATAGTAGTCTTGGCTGGCATTTATGTTCTCTTAGAGTCTGTATGAGATCTGCCCAGGATCTTCTAGCTTTCATGGTCTCTGGTGAGAAGTCTGGTGTGATTCTGATAGGTCTTCCTTTCTATGTTACTTGACCTTTTTCTCTTACTGCCTTTAATATTCTTTCTTTGTTTAGTGCATTTGGGGTTTTAATTATTATGTGGCAAGAGGTATTTCTGCTCAGGTTCAGTCTGTTTGGAGTTCTGTAGGCTTCTTGTATATTCATAGGCATCTTTCTCTTTAAGTTGGCAAAGTTTTCTTCCACAATTTTGTTGAAGATATTCGCTGGCCCTTTCAGGTGTAAATCTTCATTCTCATCTATACATATAATCCTTAGGTTTGGTCTTCTCATTGTATCCTGGATTTCCTGGATGTTCTGGGATACAAGCTTTTTGCATTTTGATTTTTCTTTGACTGTTGAGTCAATGGTTTCTATGGTATCTTCGGCATCTGACATTATTCTACCATCTCTTGTATTCTGTTGTTTATATTTACATCTATGGCCCCTGATTTCTTCTTAAGGTTTTCTATCTCCAAAGTTGTCTCACTTTGTGATTTCTTAGTTGTTTCTACTTCTGTTTTTAGATCCAGGATGGTTTTGCACAGTTCTGTCATTTGTTTGTTTGTGTTTTCCTGAAATTCTTTAAGAGATTTTTCTGTTTCCTCTTTCATGACTTCTGCCTCTTGACTCAAGTTCTCCTGCATTTCTTTAAGTTTCTTTTTGCGTTTCTTGACCAGTGATTTTAAATCCAAATCTTGTTTCTCTGGTGTGTTGGTATAACCAGGACTTGATGATGTTGGAAAGTTTGGTTCAGATGCTACCATATTGCCTAGAATCCTGTTAGTAGCGTTCCTGCGTTTGCCCTTTGCCATCTTGTTCTCTGGAGTTAGTTGGTCTTGTCTCTGGCTGGTGTTTGAGCCTCCTGAGGGACTCGGGACTATATCTGAAACACTGGATGGCTGGGTTTCCCCTATAGCAGATTGCTAATGTGCTGTCCTCCTCTTGGGTGCCCTTGCAGCCCTAGTGTGCTTTGCCCCAGATTGTGTCTGTGAACCAGATGGTGCCTGTTTGCTCCTTCAGGGAGTACTGAATGGTGTATGCTGCAGGGACCTTTTCTGTGTGCTGATCACTCTGCTGGGCAGCCAATCTCCCAACCCTGTTGGTGCACACAAGGCTAGCCTAGCTGCTCAGGCCCTGAGTCTATGCAAAACCCTGGGAGGCCAAGGTCCGAGCAAAGTTCCCCTCAGGCTATAACTGTTAATTGGGTCTGTCAGGTGGCCAGGATGGCAGGCGTGCTCCTCAGCTCCCTGAAAGTGCTGGGAGAGTTTGCTGGGCTAACAACCTCCTGGCTGGGTTGACACACAGATGACCCACCGAGCAGCCCAGTTCTTGGGGTGAGTCCAGGGCCTGTTGGGGCCTAGACTCCCGCTTTGTTAGCCTCGGGCTATACCTGTTAGCTGGCTTTGCCTGCTAGAGCTCTCTTGCGTTCTGTAGGCAAAATGGCAGCGAGCGCACCCAGGCAAACAACCTCCTGGCTGTGTTGGCACCCCAATGGCCCCCTGAACAGCCCAGGGCCTGGGTGCAGGGCAATGCCTGTCAGGCTTAGACCCCTGCGATGTTGGCCTCGGATTATATTTGTGTACCTCAGTCTGTTTGATCTCTCTGGAGTCTGAGAACCAAGATGGAGGCGAGTCTCGTAACTGGTGGGAGGCAGAGTTCTGAAGTGGCTTCTGTGAGGTGAAAGGCACTGTAAATCCGCTGCTGCTTGCAGCCCGGCTAGTCAGTGTTGGCCAGTGGTTGTGGGCTCAGGGCCTGCATGAACCCTGTCACCTTGGTTTCACTGCTGATGGCCCTTCAGCTGGACCAGCCACTGCTGCCGCCACGACCGCTGCCACAAGGTCTGTTTTTTATAAACAAAACATTTTTATAAACAAATATTTTTATACAACAAAAGAAATTTCTATAAATAAAATATATTAAAAAATCTAAGATCTCAGCTTCTTGTATTGAAGCAGAGACAAAACACTCCTTCTCATGTAATTTGGTTGCTAGGTGCAGCTTGGAAAACCTATGGCCCCTGGCTTGGCACACAGGGAGGAAACAGCAAAGGAGACACCTCCCTCCAGCTGTCCCACAGGAAAACTGAGTCCCTCCCTCCTGTTGTCCCACTGAAAAACTGAGTCTCTCAGGCCCTGCCCTGAGGCCACTTGGCTGAAGTACAGAGTCATAGCTGCTGCCCCAGGCCTGGTGCTGAGGCCATGCCATGCTGCATTGTGCTCCTCTGCTGCAGCTGCTGCTGCCCGGGTCCCTGTCCTGTGGCCCGCGGAGTTTTGGTCTCCCTCCAAGCCCCACTTTGCTCTTCCTGCAGCACTTGGTCCCAGCTGGGAGCAATGCTGAGTAACTTTGTGGTGCTTGCACTCTGCCTCCCTGCACTCTGCCTCCCAAGTGCTGGGATTAAAGGCGTGTGCCACCATTGCCAGCAGCTGCCCACAGCTTTATATCAGCCTGCTACCTGCTCAAGAGGCCCCAGCAGATGAAATTTTCACTGATTTTTATTTTTTAAACATGAAACAGACACTCATTCACACAAAACACAGGCAAATAAACATACACGTGGACAGACAATCGGTGCACTTAAGACATAGAAATTGAATCGTGCCTGCAATGTAACTAAATCTATTTTCCTTTTCCTCCTCTTCCTTCATGTTTCTAGAAATTTTTTGTTTGCTTTTTGTTTTTTACACTTTTTATTTTGTTTTATAAAATTTATGCCCTATTTCTCTTGCCTGATGCAGTTCTTTGACTGTGGACAAATGCCTAACTAAATTAATTCCCTGTTCCATTTCGTTGTCACACCCTAGCTGATCTTAGTGCTGGGCCTGCACTAATTCAGTTTAGCCTGTATCTCTATGTACTCCTTTAGCAACATCCATTAGAAATAAATGACATTGTTAGTGATAAATTAATATCCTGTTGCTTACCGTACTGCATACTTAAACTTTTTTACCTTTTTCCATGGAGCTCCATTCAGACAACATACCTCATTCTGCCTCTCTGTTTCCAGTTATCCACATTGGGTGCCATATGTAAAGTCCAGCTCATACTTTCTAACAGTGGGTTCTCTGGAAGGAGAGATGGGTATAGGAACAGGGGCAAGAGAAAACACATGGAGAGACACAAAAACACATGGCTTCTGGTTCAAGTCTCCATCTTTAATCCCTCTCTCCCAAGATACAAAGGCAGGCCAAGCCCCTCCCCGGAAGGCTGGAAACCAGTTCTTCTTGTTCTTCAATGAGGTGGGTGGATCAGGTTGCTGGCTGCTATTCTTTTAGAACAGTGTGCAGGAGGACAGAAAAAAAAATGAGAAAGATACTTTCTTTTTTTCCTCTGAATAGTTTTGACTTCTTTGTCAAAGTTCAAGTGACCATAGATTTGTGGCTTCATTTCTGGGTTATCAGTTCTATTCCATTGATCTACCTGTCTGTCTCTGTAAAAATACCATGCAGATTTTACTATTATTTCTCCGTAGTACATCTTGGGGTCAGGGATGGTGATTCTCCCCAAAGTTCTTTTATTATTGATTATTGTTTTCACTATCCTCTGTTTTTTGTTATTCCACATGAAGTTAAGAATTGTTCTATCTCTTTGGAGAGTTGAGTTAGAATTTTGATGGCAGATTGCCATCAAAATTTTGATGTAGAATGCTTTTGGTAGGATAGCCATTTATATTATGCTAATCTAAGTGATTCATTGCATGGGAGTTTTCTTTTACCTCTTCTGAGGTCTTTGACTCCTTTTTTCAGAGACTTGAAATTCTTGTCACTGGCTAGTTTAGAGTTACACCAGCATTTTATATTATGTGTGAATGTTGTCAAGGGTATTGTTTTCCTAATTTCTTTCTCAGCACATTTGTTCTGTGAGAAGAAAAGGGCTACCAATTTGTTTGCATTAATTTTTTATCTATCCTTTTTCCCAAAGTTGTTTATCAACTAACAGTAGTTCTCTGGTAGAATTTTTGGGATATCTTAACTAAAGTATCTTGTCATCCACAAGTAGTCTTACCTTGTTTTTCCTTTCCAGTTTGTATCCATTTGACCTAATTTTGCTGTCCACTTGCTATAGCTAGAACTTTGAGTACTATATTCAATAAGTAGGGAGAGGGTGGGTATCCTTGCCCAAGGATTTTAGTGTGATTGTATCAAGTTTTGCTCCATTTAATTCAATGTTTAGGGTGTGCCTTGAATTATAGATCATTATAAGTCTTTTAACATGAACGTGTGTTGTATTTTGTCAAAGGCTTTTTCAGCATGTGAGTTTTTTCCTTTAAGTTTGTTTATACAGTAGATTACATTGATGTATTTCCATATATTGAACCATCTTTGTATCCCAAGTAGGGATGAAACCTACTTGATAATGATGAATGGTGGTTTCTTGGATGTGTTCTTGGATATGATTTTTAATAATTTTAATGTGTATTTTTGTATGAATATTCATGATGGAAATTGGTTGAAGTTTGCTTTCTTTTTAGGTCTTTTTGTGGTTTCAGTATCAGTTTAGCTGTGGCATCAGAGGATGAATTAGGTTGTTTTTCTTATCTTTCTACTTAATGGAATTATTTGAGAAGCATTGGTATTAGGTCTTCTTTGAAGGTCTGATAGAATGCTGCACAAAGCCCATCTTTCCTTGGGCTTTTTGTTGTTGTTGTTGTTGTTGGGAAAGTTTTAATAAATGCTTCTTTTTCCTTAGAGGTAATGAGACTCTTTAGATAATTTATTGGGTCCTAATTTAACTTTGGTACCTGGTATCTGTCTAAATTATCATCCATTTCATCTAGATGTTGCAGGGTTTTTTTTTTTAATATAAGCTTTTGTAATAGAATTTTATGATTTTTTTGAATTTCCTTAATTTCTGTTGATATTGTCTCCCTTTTCATTTTTGGATTTCTTAATTTGGATCATGTCTTTGTGCCTTCTAGTTAGTTTGGCTAAGGATTTATATATTTTGTTGATTTTCTCAAAAAAAAAAACACTTCTTAGTTTTGTTTGTTCTTTTTATTTTTCCCTTTGTTTCTATTTGGTTGATTTCTGCCCTAAATTTGGTTATTTACTGCCTTCTACTCCTCTTGGGTATGTTTGCTTCCTTTACATTTTCTTAGTATTTTTTGATTTTGTTTTTCTTTTTTGCACACCAATAATTTTCATTATTATTATTATTATTATTATTTACATTCCACTCTTTATTCTACTCCTAGTCTGTGCTCTAACTGATCCTTGTCCCATTCCTCCTCCCTTGTCTCCAAAAGTATATCCCTTCACCCCACCACTGCCTCACCAGACTTCCCAACTTCCTGGGGCCTCAAGTCTCTCCAGGGTTCAGTGAATCTTATCTCATTGAGGCTAGACCAGGCATTCCTCTTCTGTACATGCATGTGAACCCAAGACTAGCTAGTGTATGCTGTCTAGTTGTTGACTCATTGTCTGAGAGATCTCAGAGGTCCGGGTTATTTGAGATTGCTGCTCTTCCTAAGGGGTCATCCTTCTTGTCAACTTCTTCCATAATTTCCCTAATTCAACCATTGGGGTCCCAGGCTTCTGTCAATTCGTTAAGTGTATGCATACAAAGCTGACTATTTCAGCTGCTACTTGGACGTCTCAGAAGGCAACCATGTTAGGCTCAAATCTGTAAGCTCACCATAGCATCAGTAATAGTGTTGGGTCTTAGGGCCTTCCCTTGAACTAGATCCCAGGTTGGGCAGGTCACTGAATCTCTTTGCCTTAGTCTCTTCTGCATTTTTGTTCCTGTAGATCTTTTAAACAGGAAATATCCCAGGTCAGAGTTGTTGACTGTAGGATGTCTACCCTAGCCTTCCACTTGTCATCCTATTTTTCTACTGGAGATGGACTTTACAAATTTCCTCTCACCATTATTGGGCATTTTGTCTATGGTCCCTCTATCTGAGTCTCTCATGTACATTCTAGAGTATCCCTCACCTCCTACCTCCTGAGGTTGCCGGTTTCCATTCTTTCTGTTGGCCCTCAGGGCTTTCTTTCTGCTTCCCCCCTCCACAATCCCCTTTTCCCAACTCTGTCCCCTCTTCCACACATGTTCCCCTCTCTCTCTGCTCCCCTTGATTTCTTTCTTTTCTCTAGCAAGTATGATTGAGGCATCTTCTCCTGTTCCCTTCGGTTTGGCAACCTTTTTGATTTTTGTGGATTGTATCCTGAATGTTCATCATTTTTGGCTAATATCTCCTTATAAGTGAATACACAGCATGCATGCCTTTTTCATCTGAGTCTAGAGTATTCAGATATACTGTTAATTTGCAAGTGTAGGATCTCTCATTTTTTTTAATGAAGGCACTCAATTCTATGAATTTTCCTCTTAGCACTACTTTCATATGTCCCATAAGATTAGTTATGCTGTGTCTTCATTTCCCTTAAATTCTAGAAAGCGTTTAATTTCTTTCTTTATTTCTTACTTCACCAAGTTATCATTGAATAGAGAATTGTTAAATTTCTATTTATGTGGGCCTTCAGTTATTTTTCTTATTGAAGGCCAGCTTTATATCATGGGGATATGATAGGATTAATGGGAGTATTTCTATTTGCTTGTATTTGTTGAGACTTGTTTTGTGTCCAATTATATGGTGGATTTTGTAGTAGATACCATGATGTGCTGAGAAAAGGGTATCTTCTTTTGTTTGAGGGTAAAATGTCCTATAGACATCTGTTAAATCCATTTGGTTCACTGCACTGTGCCTCTGTTTACTTTCTGTTTACATGATCTGTCTACTGGTGAGTGTTGGGTGTTGAAGTCTCCCACTATTATTGTCTGATGTTCAATGTGTGTTTTGAGCTTTAGAAATGCTTCTTTTACAAATGTGTGTGCCCATGCATTTGGGGTATGGTTGTTCAGAATTGAGAGATAATCTTGGATCTGTTTGATTAGTATGAAGTATTCTTCCCAATATTTGTTGTTAACTTTTAGTTGAAATTATATTTTATTGTATATTAGAATAGCTACTCCAGCTTGTTTCTTGTGATCATTTGCTTGAAAATTATTTTTCCAGTCTGTAACTCTGAGGTAGTTCTGTCTTTGTCACTGAGGTATATTTCAAATGTACAGCAAAATCCTGGGTACTGATTAAATATCCAGTCTGTTACCCTATGATATTTTGTTGGAGTATTAAGTCTGTAGATGTTGAAAGATATTAATTATAAATAATTGTTACTTCCTCTTAGTTTGTGTTCTTCTCTTCTTTTGGGTTTGTTGTGAGATTACTAATTTTTTGGATTTTTATGGTTATAGTTTCCCTCCATTTGTTGGATCTTTCCTTTAACTATTCTCTATAGGCCTGGATTAGAGGAAAGATATTGTTTAAATTTGGTATTATCTTGGAAGGTCTTGATTTCTTCCTCTATGGTGATTGAGAGGTTTGTTGGGTATAATCAGGAATTTGTATTCTCTTAGGGTGTGTACTATATCTGTTCAAGATTTTTTGCCTTTTATATACTATGTTGAATAATTTTATCACAAAAATTTGTAGCAACTCTATATTTTTCAGAAACATTCGTAAAGTTTTTTTTCAATATTCTTTGTTTACATTCAAAATGATTTCCCATTCCTGTTGCCCCACCCCCCATAAGTTCCCTAAGCTCTCTTGCCTCTGCCCATTCTCCTATCAACTCTCTCCTACTTTTCTGTCCTGGTATTCCCCTATAATGCTGGAACTAGCATTTTGAGGACCAGAGACCTCTCTTTCCTCCTTCTTGGGAGTCATTTGATATGTGAATTGTGTCTTGGATATTCAGAATTTCTGAGCTAATATCCACGTATCAGTGACTCTATTCCAAGTGTTTTCTTTTGTGATTGGGTTACCCCACTTAGGATGATATTTTCCAGATCCAACCATTTGCCTAAGAATTTCATCAATTCATTGTTTTTAATTGCTGAGTAGTATTCCATTGTGTAAATGTACCACATGTTCTGTATCCATTCCTCCATTGAGGGACATCTGGGTTCTTTCCAGCTTCTGGCTATTATAAATAGGGCTGCTATGAACACAGTGGCACATGCGTCCTTATTGCATGCTGGGGAATCCTCTGAGTATATGCCCAGAAGTGGTATTGCAGGGTCCTCTGGAAGTGTTATGCCCAGTTTTCTGAGGAACAAACAGACTGATTTCCAGAGTGGTTGTGCCAACTTGCATTCCCACCAGCAGTGGAGGAGTGTTCCTCTTTCTCCACATCCTCACCAACTCCTGCTCTCACCTGAGTTTTTAATCTTAGCCATTCTGACAGGTGTAAGGTGAAATCTCAGGGTTGTTTTGATTTGCATTTCCTTAATGACTAATGATGTTGAACATTTCTTAAGGTGCTTCTCAGCCATTCAAAGTTCTTCAGGTGAAAATTCTTTGTTTAGCTCTGTACCCCATTTCTTAATAGGGTTATTTGACTCTCTGGAGTCTAACTTGTAGTTAATTTTTTTGATTTGACATTTTATTATTTCATAATAAATTCTTTATTTTATTTTATTGGATATTTTATTTCTTTATATATCAAATGAAAGCCCCTATTCCGGTTTCCACTCCAGAAACCCCCTGTATGTTCTTCATATAGGCTTATAAACCTCTTCAGCTATTTTACTCCTTTCTCTAACTCTTCGATTGGGGTTCCCATGCTCAGTCCAATGCTTACTTGCAAGCATCCACTTCTGTATTTGTCAGGCTCTCGCAGAACCTCACTCAGAATGATTTTCTAGATCTATCCATTTGCCTAAGAATTGCAAAAATTCATTACTTTTAATAGCTGAGTAGTACTCTATTCTGTAAATGTACCACATTTTCTGTATCCATTTCTCTGTGGAAGGACATCTGGGATTTTTCCAGCTTCTGGCTATTATAAATAAGATTGCTATAAATAGTGGAACATGTGGAGCATCTTCTGGGTATAAGCCCATGAGTGGTACAGCTGGGTCCTTCAGTAGTACATTGTCCAGTTTTCTGAGGAACCACCTACTGATTTCAAGAGTGGATGTTCCAACTAGCAATCCTTCCAACAATGGAGGAATGTTCCTCTTTGTAATTTTCCCCAGAATTTTCTATTACCTGAATATTTTATCTTAGCCATTTTGACAGATATGAGGTAGAATCTCAAGGTAGTTTAGATTTCCATTGCCCTAATAACTAAGGATCTTGAACATTTCTTTAGGTGTTCTTCTTGGCCAATAGATACTTATCAGTTGAGAATTCTTTGTTTAGCTGTATAACATATCTTCATAGGGTTATTTGGTTCTCTGGAGTCTAACTTCTTGAGTTCTTTATATATATTTGATATTTGCCCTCTCTCAGTTTTAGCATTGGTAAAGATTTTGTCCTATTGAGAGTGTTGTTGGCCTTACAAAAGCTTTGAAATTTTATGAGGTCTCATTTGCCTATTGTTGTTCATAAAGCGTAAGCCATTGGTGTTCTGCTCAGGAAATTTTCCCCTCTGCCCATGTATTTGAGGCTACTCCCACTTCCTGTTCTATTCACTTCAGTGTATCTTGTTTTAAGTGGAGGTGCTTGATCCAGTTGTTCTTGAGTTTGGAGAAAGAGAATGGATTGATGCATTCTTCTACATGCTGACCTGCAGTTAAACAAGCACCATTTGATGAAATGCTGTATTTTTCCACTGGATGGTTTTAGCTCCTTTGTCAAAGGTCTATTGACCATAAGATTATGGGTTCATTTGTGGGTATTCTATTCTGGTCCATTGTTCTACTTTCCTGTCACTGTACAAATACTATGCAGTTTTAATCACTATTGCTCTGTGATACAGCTTAAGGTCAGGGATGATGATTTCCCCAGAAGTTCTTTTATTGTTGAGTATACTTTTCACTATCCTGGGTTTCTATTTATTCCAATTGAATTTGCAAATTCTTCTTTCTCACTCTATGAAGAATTGATTTGGAATGTTGATGGAGATTATGTTGAATCTCTAGATTGCTTTTGGCCACGTGGCAAAATGAACTATTTTAACCCTCCCAATCTGTCAGCATGGGAGATTTTTCCAATTTCTGAGATCCTTGAACTCTTTCTTCAGACACTTGAAGTTCTTGTCATGCAGACTTTTTTATTTCATAGCTAGAATCACATTAACGTATTTTATATTATTTATGAATATTGTGAAGGGTATTAATTCCTTGAACTCTTTCTCAGCCTCATTTTCCTTTGAATAGAGAGAGGAAGGCTACCAATTTGAATGAGTTAATTTTATATGCAGCCACATTGCTGAATTTGTTTATCAGCGGTAGAAGTTCTCTTGTGGAATTTTGGGATCACTTATATACTATCATATCATCTTCAAATAGTGAAATTTTTACTTCTTCCTTTCCAATTTGTATCCCTTTGACCTCCTTTTGTTTTCTAATTTCTCTAGTTAGAATTTCAAATACTATATTTAGTAGGTATGGAGAGAATGTGCAGCCTTGTCTAGTTAATAATTTTAGTGGGATTGTTTCAAAATTTTCTCCATTTAGTTTGATGTTGACTACTGGTTTGCTGTTTATTGCTTTCACTGTGTTTAGGGATGGGCCATTAATTCATGATATTTGAAAGACTTTTACCATGAATTTTGTCAAATGCTTTGAATGAGATGATCATGTGATTTTTTTCTTTTGACTTTTTTGAACAGTAGATTACATTGATAGATTTCCATATATTGAACCATCCATGCAGCCCTGGTATGAAGCCTACTTGATCAAGAGGAATGATCATTTTGATGTGTTCTTGGATTCAGTTGACAAGAACTCTATTGAGTATTTTTGCATCAATATTCATTGGGGAAATTGTTCTGAAGTTTTCTTTTTTTTTTTTTTGTTTGATCTTTGTGTGGTTTTGATATCACCATAATTGTGGCTTCATAAAACAAATTGGGTAGTGTTCCTTCTGTTTCCATTTTGTGGGATAGTTTGAAGGATATTGGTACTACTTCTTCTTTGAAGGTCTGATAGAATTCTGCATTAAAACCATCTGGTCGTAGGCTTATTTTGGTTAGGAGAATTTTGAGGACTGCTTCAATTTCTTTAGGGATTGTAGGATTGCTTGATGGTTTATCTGATCCTGATTTAACTTTTGTATTTGGTATCTGTCTATAAAATTGTCCATTTTATCCAGATTTTCCAGTTGGGTTGAGTATAGGCTTTAGTAGTAGGATCTGATGATTTTTTGAATTTCCTCAGTTTCTGCTGTTATATCTCCATTTTCATTTCTGATTTTGTTAATTTTGATACTGTCTCTGCAACCTCTGGTTAGTTTTGCTAAAGTCCTATTTGTCTTGTTGATTTTCACAAAGAACCAGATCCTGGTTTTGTTGACTTTTTTTGTATAGTTCTTTTTGCTTCTACTTGGATGATTTCAGTCTTGAGTTTGATTATTTCCTTCTGTCTACTCCTCTTGGATGTATTTGCTTCTTTTTGTTCTAGAGCTTTCACGAGTTCTTTTAAACTGCTAGTGCATGCTCTCTCTAGGTTCTTTTTGGAGGCATTCAGAGCTATGAGGTTTCTTCTTAGCACTGCTTTCATTGTGTCCCAAAGTTTGGGTATGTTGTTGCTTCATTAACATTAAATTCTAAACTGTCTTTGGTTTCTTTCTTTATTTCTTCCTTGACCAAGTTATCATTGAGCACAGCATTGTGAACACCTTCCATGAATATATGTGTTTTCTTTCTTTTTTTTTAAATTGAAGACCAGTTTTAGTTCATGGTGATACAAAGGATTATTTCACTCTTCATGTATCTGTTGAGATCCATTTGGTGACCAATTATATGGTCATTTTCGGTGAGTGTACTGTGAGATGCTGAGAAGAAGGCATATTCTTTTGTTTTAGGGTGAGATGTTCTATAGATATCTGGCAAATCCATTTGGTTCATAACTTCTGTTAATTTCACTGTTTTTCTATTTAGTTTCTGAATTTATGATCTATCCGTTGGTGAGATTGGGGTGTTTAAATTTCTTATTATTATTGTATGAGGTGCAAAGTGTGATTTGGGTTTTAGTAAAGTTTTTTCAATAAATGGGTGCCCTTGCATTTGGAGAATAGATGTTCAGAATTGAGAGTTCATCTTGTTAGATTTTTCCTATGATCAGTAAGAAGTGTCCTTTCTTATCTTTTTTGATAGCTTTCAGTTGAAATTACATTTTATTTGATTTTAGAATGACAACTCCAACTTTTTTCTTGAAACCATTTTCTTGGAATTTCTTTTTCAGTCTATTACTCTGAGGTAGTGTCTGTCTTTGTCACTGAGGTGTGTTTCCTGTATGCAGCAACATCCTGGGTCAAATTTATTATTCAGTTTGTTAGTTCCTGTCTTTTTTACTACAGAACTGAGTCCATTGATGTTAAGAGATATTAATGAAAAGTGATTGTTATTCCTGTTATTTTTGTGGTTAGAGGTGGAGTTATGTTTGTGTGGCTATCTTCTTTTGGGTTTATTGAAAGAAGTTTACTCTCATGTTTATTCTACATATTCTAGTATGTAGTTTCCCTCATTGTTTTGGAGTTTTCCATCTATTTTCCTTTGTCATTCTGGATTTGTGCAGAGATATTGTATAAATTTGGGTTTGTTATGAAATATTTTGTTTTCTCCATCTATGTTAATTGCTTTGTACAATAGCATGGGCTACCATGTTGTTCTCTTAGGTTTTGTATGACATATGCCCAGGATGTTCTGGCTTTTAGAATCTCTGAAGAGAAATCTCATGTAATTGTGATAGGTGTGCCTTTATATGTTACTTGACCTTATTTCCTTACTGTTTTTTATATTATTTCTTTGTTTTTGCATTTGTTTTTGATTAATAAAATCACATATTTTATTAATATGTGATGGGAGGCCAATCTATTAGGAGTTCTTTAGGCTTCCTGAAGTTCATGGGCATCTTTTTCTTTATGTTAGGAAAGTTTTTTCCTATAATTTTGTTAAAATTATTTACTGACTTTTTAAGTTAGGAATTTTCACTGTTCTATTTTATACCTATTATCCTTAGGTTTGGTCATCTCATTGTATTCTGGATTTCCTCAGTGTTTTGGTTAGGAGCTTTTTACATTATGCATTTTCCTTGATTGTTGTGTCAATGTTTTCTATGGTATCTTCTGCACCTGAGCTTTTCTCTTCTATCTCACATATTTTTATGGGGATGCATGCATCTATGAGTCCTGATCTCTTTACTAGGTTTTCTAACTCCAGTTAGAGTCTCTCTCTAGTGTCTCCCTTTGTGATTTCTTTATTGTTTCTATTTCAATTTTTAGATCCTGGATGGTTTTGTTCAGTTCTTTCATCTGTTTGGTTGTGTTTTCCTGTAATTCTCTAAGGGATTTTTGTGTTTTATCCTTAAGGGATTCTACCTGTTTATCAGGGTTCTTCTGTATTTCTTTAATGGAATTATTTATGTTCTTCTTAAAGTCATCTATCATCATCATGAAATATAATTTCTAAAATCCAACTCTTGCTTTTCTAGTGTGTTGTGGTATTCAAGAGTTGTAGTGGTGTGATAACTGGGTTCTGATGATGACAAATAGTCTTGGTTTCTGTTTCTGAGGTTTTTGTGTTTGCCTCTCACCATCTGGTAATTTCTGGTGTTAGGTGTTCTTGTTGTTTCTGACTGGTGCTTGTCCTTCCTGTAAGCCTTTGTGCCTGTGATGTCTGGTGTGTCAAACACTCCTGGGAGACCAGCGCCCTCCAGGTGGTTAAAGGGTGCAGAAAGCTTTAATCTTAGGTGTGTCAACATTCCTGTAATACCAGCTCTATCCAGGAGGGATTTGTTTATGGATAAATGTGGCACAGTGTTATCTTAGGAGCACAGATGGAGACTGGAAGTATCCAGTCCCTGGCTGCTTCATGGTTCCTGTGCCTAGTGGGCTCCTGGTGGGTGCTTCTTTGGTCAGTTACTAGAGTAAAAGTGGTGGTGTCACCTGTAAAATTAGGAGTGGCAATACTCCTGGAAGGCCACCTCTCTCTGGGCAAGGTTTGAGGAAGGAGAGCTCTGGCACAGCTTCAGCTATAGGGAGCAGATGGAGTCTGGATTATGACAATCTCTTCCTAATTTGTAGGCAGTATTATTACTGAAACGTTGATTTTTGTAAAATATCCATTCTCTCTCATTGAAGCTCCTACAAATACCGTTTTCTCTCATAAAAGTAATAATTGTTGACTATGTAGTGGGTAATAATTCAGAGTACCACCATGAGAGGCCTCACCACCATTCCTTCCAAGTATCTGGTAAAGCATGACTCTTAAACTTGAATAGTTAGCCAAATATCTTTATGTATAAAAACTACCAATTACATAATGCCAATTTACAATGATAAAGTCTTATTCCAATATTTCTAACCTCTCCAAAACACCAGAAATATGTCTGACGCCATCTAGATATCCACATCTTCTTTCTCTCCTCAGCTTGCTTGTGTGGTCCACCGAGACTCTCTCTCCTCCCCTCACTTCTCTTAGCTCTTCCTCCTCTCTCCCCTCTAATCACTGGCTTCTCACTGCCTTAATGTGAATGGATAGGAAATATCTTGCAACCAAACTAGACCAATATAAGGTGATAAATTTATAAACACAGAACTCTACAATTGAGTAAAAGCAATGAGTATGGAAATCAAAAAGGATATAAAAAGAAAACAATATCCAAATTTTGTATGTACAATGACCTAATTGTTAGATTTTTTTTTTTTTTGGTAGTCTTGAAAGGATAGAAAATAATACAGCCTAACTCTAATGACCCCAAGAAGTCAGAAGTTTAAAATGCTATCTCGCTTTGTTAGAAACTAGGTTAAAGGTCACATTCCAGAACCCGCCCTTTGTTTAGACCTAGCTGAAAGGCCTTGAATAGGTGATCCTGGCCCCACAAGGTAACTGGAAATGGGCTAAGCTTATCTTGCTTCTGTAAACTGCTTATGCCATTACCCCTATGCAGGAGTTCACACAGCTATAGACATTCAAGAAAATAGGAAACTAATTGGTGCACTGACCCTGGGCTCTGATAATTAAACTGATTGGCCTAAAAGCTATGGAGTGGTACAAATCAATTGGCTCACATTTTGTGGGCTCTCCATGCTAAGAAATGATTGGTTTGTGATTCGCGGGCTTTGTTGTAAACTTATAAAAGCTGTTGCAGTTCGGCACTCATGGTCCACAGTCCTCTAACCCTGCGAGGTATACGGCTGTGGAACCCAGAATTCTGGAATAAAGAAATCCTCATGTTACTGCATCAAGATCATTTCTTGCGAGTGATTTGGGTGTCACCTTCCGGGGTGTGGGGTGCTGGGGCACCCTCGGTTTTTTGGTGGTCTTACATTTTGAAGTGGATTAAAATATGCTTCTCAATTATTCTTAAAATACATATGTGAATTTCATTTGTTTACACTCTAGTTCTTTGACCATTTATGACCATGATGAGCATGCTTCCTATGGATTATATTGATATATATTTTCATAAGTAATTAAGCTTTAAATAAACTACATTTTTGATTATTGAGAAGAAAGCATTAAAGATACAGATAAGCTAAATATTTTATTTCTTGTGTAAACTTAAATTATTTTAGGAGAAGAAATGGATAATAAATAAAATATAGCATGTGAAATGAAGGTATGATATTAAAGTTGCCTAAAAATGTCACCAGTAGTTATTCTGCTACCTACTTTAAAATGTAATATATACTATAAAACTTATATATATGTCTGTGTGTAAATATGCATATATACTTTAAAAAATTCTAAGACAACAATTCTCCAAGATCCAAGGATTATCTAAGACCCAAATATGAAACACAAGAGAACCTCTTCTGACCTGTTTGTCAGGGTTTTCCTAAAGACTTCTCAAATGTACAACCTATTGCTATTGCTTTTGCCATGCCCCAATCCCAGAGGAGGAAGGTAAGTCTCTATAGCAAAACTCACCATGTACTTCAGAGTAAGGGCCTAGAGGCCACTGAGATGAAACTGATTTGAATGTCTGTTCCTTTAATTCTACCTTTCATGGGCAGAAGGCAATATCTAAGTAAGACTCCAAAATGGTGAAATAACCAATAATCCTATACAACTAGGAAGCCTCTGAATGAAGACAATGACCATTCTGGTATGATAAGCTTGAGTGCCCAGCAGTGCAGTGCAATGAGTTATTCATTGGCCCCAACTAACAACTCTGTAATTGTACTTTAGACCAGCACAACAAGAATAAATTCATGTCTGGTACTTGAAACCCAGCAAGATCCCAACTAGGTTAGGGGAGTCATTAATCTTAGAGAACCTTTAACCATCACTTTAATAAACCAAATAATGCAAAACAACATTCAAAATATTTGTCCTTTTTCCACAGATAAGTGTAATATTCTTCCCTCACTACTGAATATTATCCTTGCAACAGAAAAATACCATTAGCAAAGACTAAAACCAATCAAAATTTAGAATTTTGGAAAATCTAGATGCGTCTACAAAGCAACTATATGGAAGACTGAGGTGGAAGTCTAAAATTACTGTAAGAGCCAAAAATCAGGGAGTTTGTAAAAACATTGTATCTCATAGCAATTTCAGAAGCCACACTCATTGTCTAAGGAACATAACTTCAGAAGCAAGAGATAAACCAGGACAAGACAATATGCATGAAGAAATGAATGATAGGAAAGACCACAAGCCTCAACACTACATGAGAAAACAATTTTCTCAAATAATCCACACAATTAAAACCAAAGCTGAAACAAAGTCGAGAAATCTCAAGTGTTTTAGTTCTTTGAAAACAAAGGGTTTAAATGCTCCTCTTCTTCTAGCAGTTTTAATTGGATTTTTTTTTATTTAAAATTCAAATATTATCCTTTCCTTGCACCACCCCAACCTCCAGAAATCCTCAATCTATCCCTCCTCCCTCTGCTTCTATAAGGGTGTTCCCCCACCAACATACCCACCCCCACCTCCTACCTTTGAATTCCCTGAAACTAGGGCAGAGAGCCTTCACAGGATCAAGGACCTCTCCTTTCCTTGATCCCTGATGAGGTTACATATGTGGCTGCAGTCATGGATCACTCCATGTGTACTTCTTGATTGGTTCTAGCTTTATTGACTAAAACACACTTCTCTCTGTGTGTGCTTTCCCTTCCTATCTATACTTCTCCTTGGAAGACAACAAAGGCATCTGACACTTCCAACATCTTGGGGTTTACAACACAATCCAGGTTTCACTACTACACTTCACTAAATGCTATCTCTGAGTGAGCTTCTAGTGAAGGCTCCTCAGCCACACTTCTGCTCTCAGTATCTTTCATTAGCATCAGAAGAATACTTCACCACTTTTTAAGTCCCATATTCTTCATGATTCTAAAGTCAGGGCCATGTGATCTATACTGTCAAGGTCAGCAGACTTCTTGGGAAGGAGTTTAGTTTTTCCCTGAATTACAAGTCCTTATGTTTCTTTTTCTTTGCTTTGTAGCATAAGCTTCCCTTTTATGAGTTGAAAGCTTAGCATACCTTTGTTCCATTCTTCACTGGCTTCTTTTCTCCTTCATCTTTGGCTCCAACATTAAAGTTTCCTTTGCTCTTTTTTTTTTTTTGTTCTTGTTGGTAATATTCATTGTAGATTTGCATCAGGCTGATTAGTAATAGCCATAAAAGAAACAATATTAGTCTATCCTATCTATAGAAGATGAAGCAGAAAAAGTATAAGTGTCAGAGGGGACTGAGAACTTTTAGAAAAGAAGTCCCTCTGAATCAACATGAGTAAAGTGCAGATATATTCTCAGAATCTGAAGTATCATGCATATGGCCTGCAGAGTATGGACACATATCTTATAGCTTCCAACATAGCGTTTTTATGGGATTCCTGATTGTGAGAATCATAGGGTCTTTGAATCTTATCAAAGGCTATCTCTTGGACTCTTCCTTCTGTTGACCAGTGCTAAGTGATTTTTATGTATTTTCTTATTGTATTATATTTTATGTGAATGAATCAATTAATAAATGAATGTAAGCCTACCCATTAGAGTAGATTAACAACTGAACTATTATTTATACAAACAGGGAGAGATAAAACCTGCTTTCTTCAATGGAATAGAATGAAGTATATCAACAAGCTGAGGGAATGTCTCATGCTTGGGAGCAGTTGATCATCAAACAATGGTCTTGAGAAACCCCAACTCAATATTTTTAGACCCCAGCTATCAGCTTAGCACTGTGTCACTGAGTAACTTGCCTTTCTGCCCTCAACTTGAGACCTGTGGCCTCAAGAGATAGCCCACCCTGTCCCAGGAACTAGCTCACCACATTCTTGACACATCTGATGACTGGCGAATTGTTTAACTATACAATGCCCCATGGATGTTTGCTCCAGATAATCTCTATCCTTCCTTTAGGCATAAACTATTGCCTGACTCCCTCTTTCTGTGCTTCCTCATTCCATGCATGCCTTGTGATTTTTCCCCTTTAAGTACCCCTGACTTCAGTTATTCGGGGTTCCATAGTCCTCTACCTCTGTGCAGTGTATGACTATGGACTCTAGAGCCTCTGGAATAAAAATCCTCTTGCTAATTCCATCAAGACTGTTAGAGTGATATGGGTGTCACCTTTAAAGGCATGGGGCCTTGCGGCACCCTCCGTTTTTTTGGGGTCTTACAGTCTCAAAAATAACAATGCCCTTTTTTTACATATACAATCTGAAGAAACTGCAAATATATGTGCATACTTCAACATTGTAAAGGCCATAACTTAAACTGAGATCCATCAACATTATACTGAAAGGAGAAAATACAAGCATGTTCCCTAACATTGGGAATGACATAGTGGCAAACTTTTCACTCTTGTGGCAGACACTGCTGAAAATCTTTGTCAAAGTCATAAGTCAAGAGAAACAAATAAAACAAGCACAGAGGAAATGAACTACTCCTTTATACTTTTTTGTAGATGATATCTTCTTCAATAAAAGACATAAAAGGCTATACCAGCAGACTCATATTGATAAACATTTTAAGCAAAATGCTACAAAACTAGAGATGTCACTTATCTATCCTGTATATCACAAATCACTTCACTGTAAACAAAGTATATAAGGCAATTACAGTCATATTAATTTGAAAGTAAACTACCTCAGTTTAAATTAACTATAATTATTTTATAATAAAATATTAAGAGAATTATAGAACACACAAAAAGACAGATAAACTCCATGATCACATATAGAATATGATAAATATGCCTATATAATTTAAATAGAAAATGCAATATCAGTAAAATGAACAAAAGTACCCAAAGAAATCAAAAGATATACTAGTATACCCATACTTAGAGACAATCATATACAGAAGATGTAATTTAGAAACAAATGATCAATTCTAAGTATTTCATTAAACATTGGTACATAATTTCCCCAGTGACTTACCTGTATAGCTTTTTGTGTGATATTTTCCTTATCTAGTTTTATTATGCAGGTCATATTGCCCCTTTAAAGTAGGCTTGTTAATACCATATTTGGACAAGTTTGGGAGGTGTTTGTTCTAATTTTTCTACACATATGAGAAGCTTCATGAGTCAATTTTTTCTGAACATGGACATTTTTCAGTACAAAGACATTTATTATTGCTTTATTTTAGCTTGTTATATGCATTTTAAACTTCTTTTGGTATCTCTAGTCGGGTTTATTGAAGAGAAGAGATGGTGTAGCATATAAAAAAATTACACTCATTCACATAAATGGATTCAGGAAATAGCAGCATTGCAGGGATAAGCTATTGTGGAGTGTGTGGAAACATCACCTGCCAATAAAAATCTAGTGGCCAAGATTAGATTTGTGAGACTTACAGAGAGACAGAGAAAGAGATGGACAGAGAGGAGAGTGAACTCTGTAGGAAAAGTGTGAGAGAGGATTCTCCACTGGACTCTGAGGAATTTGGATGTTTGAAACTGAGTATATATAGCTAACCATGTAGCATAAAAGAATAGTATGAATGTGTTAAATAAATGACATAAATCCCTCAAAATATGAGACCAGAAAAAAACCTGATTATTTTCCTGTGGCCATCTACTACTTGGTCTGAAACCTATATTTAAGAGTAGTTTGTATCCACACTGAGACTTTTAGAGAAGATTAATTTTTCTTTTGAAAGTGATTATCAATTGGAAACAGGTTCTCAGATAGGACTGGGAGCTCGTATTCACATCTCCTTTCATCTCTACGAAATGTTTGTACACCCAACTCTGATTTAATGTAGGAAAACCATACAACATTGTTATTTGTCTATAAATTTTATTTGACAGTTATACTTCATTTTATGTTCCTGATGCTTCACAATTTAATGCATTGAGTGGTAAAAACTGGTAAATTATACTCATTTATTTATAACCCTTTCCTGTCTATCTACATTTACAAATATATTCCTTGACTTATATTTCATATATTTATTGCTGATGCTCAATTCATAAATAAAGAAGTATTCTTTGTAACATGGTTACATGTTTTGGTATGAAATAGCCAATGAAACTCTTACATTTTTCCCATAAGACATTCAATAAAAACCCCAAGAATAATTTATGCTGTACTTACATACCAAAAAATACAAAAGAATCATGTTATTGAAACCACAAATCTCCAACATAAATTTCAGTGTTAAATTTTGCTTGAAAAATAAAGCACACATACATATTATATTTACTTGCTTTTATACACTGAATTTTAAGAATTAAGGTATTTTATCATATGACTATTATGCAAAGGGAAGAAGAATAAGGAAATCATAAAGAAGTATTATGTTAAGGTTCAGAGACTGAGGAATAAACTATAAGAAAGAATATAGATATGATAAGCAAGCACACACATAAGCACACAAACAATGTGAAGCATATCTAGAAAGAATATAAAACATCATGTTAATTATTGTCATATATTTTGATATAAATCTAAATATTCCTTTAAGTATGCAGGATAGATCTAGATACCTAGTATAAAGTCACATGAACAGTTCTATCAATATTAGTAACTTTGAAGCACTTTCAATAATGACCATGCATGCATATTTGTAATGTAGGTCTATTACATATATATTTATTTCCAAGGTAAGTATATATCTTATATACATATATGCATATGCAT